>NW_027211988.1:12500-152500 GCF_036971445.1 Narcine bancroftii | reverse complement strand
ACTCCCGCTGACCCAATCACAGTCACTGCTGTAGGTCACTCCCACTGTCCCACTTACTATCATTGCTGTAAGTCATTCCCACTGACCCAATCAAGGTCACTGCTGTAGGTCAATCCCACTGACGCACTCTCAGTCACTGCTGTAGATTACTCCCACTGACCCACTCACTGTCACTGCTGATGGTCATTCCCACTGACCCACTCACACTCACTGCGAAGGTCACTCCCACTGACCCAATCACAGTCGCTGCTGTAGGTTATTCCTACTGACACAATCACGGTCACTGCTGTATGTCACTCCCACTGACCCTCTCACTGTCACTGCTGTCGATTTTTCCCACTGACCCGCTCACTGACACTGCTGTAGGTTACTCCCAATGACGCTCTCACTATCATTGCTGTAGGTCATTCCCACTGACCCAATCTCGGTCACTTCTGTAGGTCAATCACAGAGACCCACTCTCTGTCACTGCTGTAGATGACTTCCCCTCCCTCAATCACGGTAACTGCTTTAGGTCAATCCCACTGACCCAATCACAGCCACTGCTGTAGGTGACTATCACTGACCAACTCATAGTCACTGCTGTAGGTCAGTCCCACTCACCCAATCATGGTCACTACTGTAGGTCACTCCCACTTACCATATTACTGTCTCTGCTGTAGGTCGCCCCCACTGACGCTCTCACTATCATTGCTGTAGGTCACTCCCACTGACCCAATCACGGTCACTGCTGTAGTTCAATCCAGCTGACCCACTCTCAGTCACTGCTGTAGATTACTCCCCCTGACCAACTCACTGTCGCTGCTGTCTGTCACTCCCACTGACCCACAGACAGTCACTGCTGAAGGTTACTCCCACTGTCCCAAGCACAGTCACTGCTGTAGGTCGCTCTCACTGTCCCAATCATGGTCACTGTTGCAGATGATTTCCCCAGACCCACTCACTGGCACTGCGTAGGTCACTCCCACTGACCCTATCATAGACACTGCTGTAGGTCATTCCCACTGACCCAATCATGTTCACTGCTGTAGGTCACTCCCACTGACCCACTCACTATCATTGCTGTAGGTCATTCCCATTGACCCAATCACGGTCACTGCTGTAGGTTAATCCCACTGACGCACTCTCAGTCACTCACCCAATCATGGTTACTGATGTAGGTCACTCCCACTGACCCAATCATGGTCACTGCTGTAGGTGGCTCCCACTTACCTAATCACGGTCTCTGCTGTAGGTCACTCCCACTGACCGTCTCACTATCATTGCTGTAGGTCATTCCCACTGACCCGCTCACTGTCACTGCTGTCGGTCACTCCCACTGACCCACTCACTGACACTGCTGTACGTTACTCCCACTGACCCAATCACAATCACTGCTGTAGTTCACTCTCACTGTCCCAATCATGGTCACTGTTGCAGATGATTCCCACAGACCCACTCAATGTCACTGCGTAGGTCACTCCCACTGACCCTATCATAGTCACTGCTGTAGGTCACTCCCGCTGACCCAATCACAGTCACTGCTGTAGGTCATTCCCACTGATCCACTCACTCGAACAGCTGTAGGGTACTGCAACTGGCCCAATCACGGTCACTGCTGTAGGTCACTCCCATTGCCCCAATCACAGTCACTGCTGTATGTCATTCCCACTGACCCAATTAATGTCGCTGCTGTAGGTCATTCCCACTGACCCAATCACAGTCACTGCTGTAGGTCTTTCCCACTGACCATATCATGGTCACTGCTGTAGGTCAATCCCACTGTCCCACTCACTGTCGAAGCTGTAGGTAATTCCCACTGAAACACTCACTGTCACTGCTGTCAACCACTCCCACTGACCCACTCACTGTCACTGCTGATTGTCACTCCTACTCAACCAATCATTGTTACTGCTGTAGGTCACTCCCACTGACCCAATCATGGTCACTGCTGTAGGTCGCTCCCACTGACCGTCTCACTATCATTGCTCTCGGTCATTCCCACTTACCCAATCACGGTCACTGCTGTCGGTCACTCCCACTGACCCACTCACTGACACTGCTGTAGGTTACTCCCACTGACCCAATCACAATCACTGCTGAAGGTCATTCTCACTGTCCCAATCATGGTCACTGTTGCAGTTCATTCCCACAGAACCCATCACAGCCACTGCTGTAGGTCACTCCCGCTGACTCAATCTCATTCACTGCTGAAGGTCATTCCCACTGACCCACTCACTCTCACTGCGTAGGTCACTCCCACTGACCCAATCACAGTCACTGCGGTAGGTCATTCCCACTGACACAATCACGGTCACTGCTCTAGGTCACTCCCACTTACCCAATCGCTCTCAATACTGTAGGTCATTCCTACTGAACCACTCAATGTCACTGCTGTCAGCCACTCCCACTGACCCACTCACTGTCACTGATGTATGTGACTCTCACTGACCAACTCATAGTCACTGCTGTAGGTCACTACAACTCACCCAATCATGGTCACTGCTGTAGGTCACTCCCACTTACCATATCTCTGTCTCTGCTGTAGGTCACCCCCACTGACGTTCTCACTATCATTGCTGTAGGTCATTCCCACTGACCCAATCACGGTCACTGCTGTAGGTCAATCCCACTGACCCACTCTCAGTCACTGCTGTAGATTACTCCCCCTGACCCACTCACTGACACTGCTGTAGGTTACTCCCACTGACCCAATCACAATCACTGCTGTAGTTTACTCTCACTGTCCCAATAATGGTCACTGTTGCAGTTCATTCCGACAGACCCACTCTCTGTCACTGCTGTAGATCACTTCACCTCCCTCAATCACGGTCACTGCTTTAGGTCACTCCCACTGACCGAATCACAGCCACTGCTGTAGGTCAATCCCACTGATCCACTCTCAGTCACTGCTGTAGATTACTCCCCCTGACCCACTCACTGACACTGCTGTAGGTTACTCCCACTGACCCAATCACAATCACTGCTGTAGTTTACTCTCACTGTCCCAATAATGGTCACTGTTGCAGTTCATTCCGACAGACCCACTCTCTGTCACTGCTGTAGATCACTTCACCTCCCTCAATCACTGTCTCTGCTGTAGGTCACCCCCACTGACGCTCAAACTATCATTGCTGTAGGTCATTCCCACTGAACCAATCAGTGTCACTGCTGTCAGCCACTCCCACTGACCCACTCACTCTCACTGCTGTAGATCACTCCCACTGACTCAATCACGGTCACTGCTTTAGGTCAATCCCACTGACCCAATCACAGCCACTGCTGTAGGTCACTCCCGCTGACCCAATCACAGTCACTGCTGTAGGTCACTCCCACTGTCCCACTTACTATCATTGCTGTAAGTCATTCCCACTGACCCAATCAAGGTCACTGCTGTAGGTCAATCCCACTGACGCACTCTCAGTCACTGCTGTAGATTACTCCCACTGACCCACTCACTGTCACTGCTGATGGTCATTCCCACTGACCCACTCACACTCACTGCGAAGGTCACTCCCACTGACCCAATCACAGTCGCTGCTGTAGGTTATTCCTACTGACACAATCACGGTCACTGCTGTATGTCACTCCCACTGACCCTCTCACTGTCACTGCTGTCGATTTTTCCCACTGACCCGCTCACTGACACTGCTGTAGGTTACTCCCAATGACGCTCTCACTATCATTGCTGTAGGTCATTCCCACTGACCCAATCTCGGTCACTTCTGTAGGTCAATCACAGAGACCCACTCTCTGTCACTGCTGTAGATGACTTCCCCTCCCTCAATCACGGTAACTGCTTTAGGTCAATCCCACTGACCCAATCACAGCCACTGCTGTAGGTGACTATCACTGACCAACTCATAGTCACTGCTGTAGGTCAGTCCCACTCACCCAATCATGGTCACTACTGTAGGTCACTCCCACTTACCATATTACTGTCTCTGCTGTAGGTCGCCCCCACTGACGCTCTCACTATCATTGCTGTAGGTCACTCCCACTGACCCAATCACGGTCACTGCTGTAGTTCAATCCAGCTGACCCACTCTCAGTCACTGCTGTAGATTACTCCCCCTGACCAACTCACTGTCGCTGCTGTCTGTCACTCCCACTGACCCACAGACAGTCACTGCTGAAGGTTACTCCCACTGTCCCAAGCACAGTCACTGCTGTAGGTCGCTCTCACTGTCCCAATCATGGTCACTGTTGCAGATGATTTCCCCAGACCCACTCACTGGCACTGCGTAGGTCACTCCCACTGACCCTATCATAGACACTGCTGTAGGTCATTCCCACTGACCCAATCATGTTCACTGCTGTAGGTCACTCCCACTGACCCACTCACTATCATTGCTGTAGGTCATTCCCATTGACCCAATCACGGTCACTGCTGTAGGTTAATCCCACTGACGCACTCTCAGTCACTCACCCAATCATGGTTACTGATGTAGGTCACTCCCACTGACCCAATCATGGTCACTGCTGTAGGTGGCTCCCACTTACCTAATCACGGTCTCTGCTGTAGGTCACTCCCACTGACCGTCTCACTATCATTGCTGTAGGTCATTCCCACTGACCCGCTCACTGTCACTGCTGTCGGTCACTCCCACTGACCCACTCACTGACACTGCTGTACGTTACTCCCACTGACCCAATCACAATCACTGCTGTAGTTCACTCTCACTGTCCCAATCATGGTCACTGTTGCAGATGATTCCCACAGACCCACTCAATGTCACTGCGTAGGTCACTCCCACTGACCCTATCATAGTCACTGCTGTAGGTCACTCCCGCTGACCCAATCACAGTCACTGCTGTAGGTCATTCCCACTGATCCACTCACTCGAACAGCTGTAGGGTACTGCAACTGGCCCAATCACGGTCACTGCTGTAGGTCACTCCCATTGCCCCAATCACAGTCACTGCTGTATGTCATTCCCACTGACCCAATTAATGTCGCTGCTGTAGGTCATTCCCACTGACCCAATCACAGTCACTGCTGTAGGTCTTTCCCACTGACCATATCATGGTCACTGCTGTAGGTCAATCCCACTGTCCCACTCACTGTCGAAGCTGTAGGTAATTCCCACTGAAACACTCACTGTCACTGCTGTCAACCACTCCCACTGACCCACTCACTGTCACTGCTGATTGTCACTCCTACTCAACCAATCATTGTTACTGCTGTAGGTCACTCCCACTGACCCAATCATGGTCACTGCTGTAGGTCGCTCCCACTGACCGTCTCACTATCATTGCTCTCGGTCATTCCCACTTACCCAATCACGGTCACTGCTGTCGGTCACTCCCACTGACCCACTCACTGACACTGCTGTAGGTTACTCCCACTGACCCAATCACAATCACTGCTGAAGGTCATTCTCACTGTCCCAATCATGGTCACTGTTGCAGTTCATTCCCACAGAACCCATCACAGCCACTGCTGTAGGTCACTCCCGCTGACTCAATCTCATTCACTGCTGAAGGTCATTCCCACTGACCCACTCACTCTCACTGCGTAGGTCACTCCCACTGACCCAATCACAGTCACTGCGGTAGGTCATTCCCACTGACACAATCACGGTCACTGCTCTAGGTCACTCCCACTTACCCAATCGCTCTCAATGCTGTAGGTCATTCCTACTGAACCACTCAATGTCACTGCTGTCAGCCACTCCCACTGACCCACTCACTGTCACTGATGTATGTGACTCTCACTGACCAACTCATAGTCACTGCTGTAGGTCACTACAACTCACCCAATCATGGTCACTGCTGTAGGTCACTCCCACTTACCATATCTCTGTCTCTGCTGTAGGTCACCCCCACTGACGTTCTCACTATCATTGCTGTAGGTCATTCCCACTGACCCAATCACGGTCACTGCTGTAGGTCAATCCCACTGACCCACTCTCAGTCACTGCTGTAGATTACTCCCCCTGACCCACTCACTGACACTGCTGTAGGTTACTCCCACTGACCCAATCACAATCACTGCTGTAGTTTACTCTCACTGTCCCAATAATGGTCACTGTTGCAGTTCATTCCGACAGACCCACTCTCTGTCACTGCTGTAGATCACTTCACCTCCCTCAATCACGGTCACTGCTTTAGGTCACTCCCACTGACCGAATCACAGCCACTGCTGTAGGTCAATCCCACTGATCCACTCTCAGTCACTGCTGTAGATTACTCCCCCTGACCCACTCACTGACACTGCTGTAGGTTACTCCAACTGACCCAATCAAAATCACTGCTGTAGTTTACTCTCACTGTCCCAATAATGGTCACTGTTGCAGTTCATTCCGACAGACCCACTCTCTGTCACTGCTGTAGATCACTTCACCTCCCTCAATCACTGTCTCTGCTGTAGGTCACCCCCACTGACGCTCAAACTATCATTGCTGTAGGTTATTCCCACTGACCCAATCACGGTCACTGGTGTAGGACAATCCCACTGACCCACTCACTGTCACTGCTGTAGTTCATTCCCACTGAAACACTCACTGTCACGGCTGTCAGACACTCCCACTGACCCACTCACTCTCTCTGCTGTAGGTCACTCCCACTCACCCAATCATGGTTACTCCTGTAGGTGACTTCCACTAACCCAATCATGGTCACTGCTGTAGGTCACTACCACTGACCCACTCACTATCATTGCTGTAGGTCATTCCCACTGACCCAATCACGGTCACTGCTGTAGGTCAATCCCACTGACCCACTCTGTCACTGCTGTAGATTACTCCCACTGACCCACTCGCTGTCACTGCTGTCGGTCACCCCCACTGACCCACTCACTGACACAGCTGTAGGTTACTCCCACTGACCCAATGACAATCACTGCTGTAGGTCACTCTCACTGTCCCAATCATGGTCACTGTTGCAGTTCATTCCCACAGACCCACTCTCTGTCACTGCTGTAGATCCCTTCCCCTCCCTCAATCACGGTCACTGCTTTAGGTCACTCCCACTGACCCAATCAGAGCCACTGCTGTAGGTTAATCCAGCTTACCCAATCTCATTCACTGCTGAAGGTCATTCCCACTGACCCACTCACTCTCACTGCGTAGGTCACTCCCACTGACCCAATCACAGTCACTGCTGTAGGTCATTTCCACTGACACAATCACGGTCACTGCTGTAGGTCGCTCCATCTGACCCAATCACGGTCACTGCTGTAGGTCATTCCCACTGACCCAATCATCGTCAATGCTGTTGTACATTCCCACTGACTCAATCATGGTCACTGCTGTAGGTCACTTCCACTGAACCACTCATTGTCAATGCTGTAGGTCATTCCCACTGAACCAATCAGTGTCACTGCTGTCAGCCACTCCCACTGTCCCACTTACTATCATTGCTGTAAGTCATTCCCACTGACCCAATCAAGGTCACTGCTGTAGGTCAATCCCACTGACGCACTCTCAGTCACTGCTGTAGATTACTCCCACTGACCCACTCACTGTCACTGCTGAAGGTCATTCCCACTGACGCACTCACACTCACTGCGTAGGTCACTCCCACTGACCCAATCACAGTCGCTGCTGTAGGTTATTCCTACTGACACAATCACGGTCACTGCTGTATGTCACTCCCACTGACCCACTCACTGTCACTGCTGTCGATTTTTCCCACTGACCCACTCACTGACACTGCTGTAGGTTATTCCCAATGACGCTCTCACTATCATTGCTGTAGGTCATTCCCACTGACCCAATCTCGGTCACTTCTGTAGGTCAATCACAGAGACCCACTCTCTGTCACTGCTGTAGATCACTTCCCCTCCCTCAATCACGGTAACTGCTTTAGGTCAATCCCACTGACCCAATCACAGCCACTGCTGTAGGTGACTATCACTGACCAACTCATATTCACTGCTGTAGGTCAGTCCCACTCACCCAATCATGGTCACTACTGTAGGTCACTCCCACTTACCATATTACTGTCTCTGCTGTAGGTCGCCCCCACTGACGCTCTCACTATCATTGCTGTAGGTCACTCCCACTGACCCAATCACGGTCACTGCTGTAGGTCAATCCAGCTGACCCACTCTCAGTCACTGCTGTAGATTACTCCCCCTGACCAACTCACTGTCGCTGCTGTCTGTCACTCCCACTGACCCAAGCACAGTCACTGCTGTAGGTCGCTCTCACTGTCCCAATCATGGTCACTGCTGTAGGTCACTCCCACTGACCCACTCACTATCATTGCTGTAGGTCATTCCCATTGACCCAATCACGGTCACTGCTGTAGGTTAATCCCACTGACGCACTCTCAGTCACTCACCCAATCATGGTTACTGATGTAGGTCACTCCCACTGACCCAATCATGGTCACTGCTATAGGTGGCTCCCACTTACCTAATCACGTTCTCTGCTGTAGGTCACTCCCACTGACCGTCTCACTATCATTGCTGTAGGTCATTCCCACTGACCCACTCACTGTCACTGCTGTCGGTCACTCCCACTGACCCACTCACTGACACTGCTGTACGTTACTCCCACTGACCCAATCACAATAACTGCTGTAGTTCACTCTCACTGTCCCAATCATGGTCACTGTTGCAGATGATTCCCACAGACCCACTCACTGTCACTGCGTAGGTCACTCCCACTGACCCTATCATAGTCACTGCTTGTAGGTCATTCCCACTGACACAATCAGAGCTACTGCTGTAGGTCACTCCCGCTGACCCAATCACAGTCACTGCTGTAGGTCATTCCCACTGATCCACTCACTCTAACAGCTGTAGGGTACTGCAACTGGCCCAATCACGGTCACTGCTGTAGGTCACTCCCATTGCCCCAATCACAGTCACTGCTGTATGTCATTCCCACTGACCCAATTAATGTCGCTGCTGTAGGTCATTCCCACTGACCCAATCACAGTCACTGCTGTAGGTCTTTCCCACTGACCATATCATGGTCACTGCTGTAGGTCAATCCCACTGTCCCACTCACTGTCGAAGCTGTAGGTAATTCCCACTGAAACACTCACTGTCACTGCTGTCAACCACTCCCACTGACCCACTCACTGTCACTGCTGATTGCCACTCCCACTCACCCAATCATTGTTACTGCTGTAGGTCACTCCCACTGACCCAATCATGGTCACTGCTGTAGGTCGCTCCCACTGACCGTCTCACTATCATTGCTCTCGGTCATTCCCACTTACCCAATCACGGTCACTGCTGTAGGTCACTCCCACTGACCCACTCACTGACACTGCTGTAGGTTACTCCCACTGACCCAATCACAATCACTGCTGAAGGTCATTCTCACTTTCCCAATCATGGTCACTGTTGCAGTTCATTCCCACAGAACCCATCACAGCCACTGCTGTAGGTCACTCCCGCTGACTCAATCTCATTCACTGCTGAAGGTCATTCCCACTGACACACTCACTCTCACTGCGTAGGTCACTCCCACTGACCCAATCACAGTCACTGCGGTAGGTCATTCCCACTGACACAATCACGGTCACTGCTCTTGGTCACTCCCACTGACCCAATCGCTCTCACTGCTGTAGGTCATTCCCACTGACCCAATCATCGTCAATGCTGTTGGTCATTCCCACTGACCCAATCATGGTCACTGCTGTAGGTCACCCCCACTGAACCGCTCACTGTCACAGGTGTAGGTCATTCCTACTGAACCAATCAATGTAACTGCTGTCAGCCACTCCCACTGACCCACTCACTGTCACTGCTGTAGGTGACTCTCACTGACCAACTCATAGTCACTGCTTTAGGTCACTCCCACTCACCCAATCATGGTCACTGCTGTAGGTCACTCCCACTTACCATATCACTGTCTCTGCTGTAGGTCACCCCCACTGACGCTCAAACTATCATTGCTGTAGGTTATTCCCACTGACCCAATCACGGTCACTGGTGTAGGACAATCCCACTGACCCACTCACTGTCACTGCTGTAGGTTACTCCCACTGACCCAATCCCAATCTCTGCTGTAGTTCACTCTCACTGCCCCAATCATGGTCACTGTTGCAGTTCATTCCCACAGACCCACTCACTGTCACTGCTGTAGATCACTTCCACTCACTCAATCACGGTCACTGCTTTAGGTCACTCCCACTGACCCACTCACTATCATTGCTGTAGGTCATTCCCACTGACCCAATCACGGTCACTGCTGTAGGTCAATCCCACTGATCCACTCTCAGTCACTGCTTTAGATTACTCCCACTGACCTACTCGCTTTCACTGATGTCGGCCACTCCCACTGACCCACTCACTGACACAGCTGTAGGTTACTCCCACTGACCCAATGACAATCACTGCTGTAGGTCACTCTCACTGTCCCAATCATGGTCACTGTTGCAGTTCATTCCCGCAGACCCACTCTCTGTCACTGCTGTAGAATCCTTCCCCTCACTCAATCACGGTCACTGCTTTAGGTCACTCCCACTGACCCAATCACAGCCACTGCTGTAGGTTACTCCAGCTGACCCAATCTCATTCACTGCTGAAGGTCATTCCCACTGACACACTCATTCTCACTGCGTAGGTCACTCCCACTGACCCAATCACAGTCACTGCTGTAGGTCATTCCCACTGACACAATCACGGTCACTGCTGTAGGTCACTCCAATTGACCTAATCACGGTCACTGCTGTAGGTCATTCCCACTGACCCAATCATCGTCAATGCTGTTGGACATTCCCACTGACCCAATCATGGTCACTGCTGTAGGTCACTCCCACTGAACCACTCATTGTCAATGCTGTAGGTCATTCCCACTGAACCACTCAATGTACTGCTGTCAGCCACTCCCACTGACCCACTTACTGTCACTGCTGTAGTTCACTCCCCTGACTCAATCACGGTCACTGCTTTAGGTCACTCCCACTGACCCAATCACAGCCACTGCTGTAGGTCACTCCCGCTGACCCAATTAATGTCGCTGCTGTAGGTCATTCCCACTGACCCAATCACAGTCACTGCTGTAGGTCTTTCCCACTGACCATATCATGGTCACTGCTGTAGGTCAATCCCACTGTCCCACTCACTGTCGAAGCTGTAGGTAATTCCCACTGAAACACTCACTGTCACTGCTGTCAACCACTCCCACTGACCCACTCACTGTCACTGCTGATTGCCACTCCCACTCACCCAATCATTGTTACTGCTGTAGGTCACTCCCACTGACCCAATCATGGTCACTGCTGTAGGTCGCTCCCACTGACCGTCTCACTATCATTGCTCTCGGTCATTCCCACTTACCCAATCACGGTCACTGCTGTAGGTCAATCCCACTGACGCACTCTCAGTCACTGCTGTCGGTCACTCCCACTGACCCACTCACTGACACTGCTGTAGGTTACTCCCACTGACCCAATCACAATCACTGCTGAAGGTCATTCTCACTGTCCCAATCATGGTCACTGTTGCAGATCATTCCCACAGAACCCATCACAGCCACTGCTGTAGGTCACTCCCGCTGACTCAATCTCATTCACTGCTGAAGGTCATTCCCACTGACCCACTCACTCTCACTGCGTAGGTCACTCCCACTGACCCAATCACAGTCACTGCGGTAGGTCATTCCCACTGACACAATCACGGTCACTGCTCTAGGTCACTCCGACTGACCCAATCGCTCTCACTGCTGTAGGTCATTCCCACTGACCCAATCATCGTCAATGCTGTTGGTCATTCCCACTGACCCAATCATGGTCACTGCCGTAGGTCACCCCCACTGAACCGCTCACTGTCACAGGTGTAGGTCATTCCTACTGAACCAATCAATGTAACTGCTGTCAGCCACTCCCACTGACCCACTCACTGTCACTGCTGTAGGTGACTCTCACTGACCAACTCATAGTCACTGCTTTAGGTCACTCCCACTCACCCAATCATGGTCACTGCTGTAGGTCACTCCCACTTACCATATCACTGTCTCTGCTGTTGGTCACCCCCACTGACTCTCTCACTATCATTGCTGTAGGTTATTCCCACTGACCCAATCACGGTCACTGGTGTAGGACAATCCAACTGACCCACTCACTGTCACTGCTGTAGGTTACTCCCACTGACCCAATCCCAATCTCTGCTGTAGTTCACTCTCACTGCCCCAATCATGGTCACTGTTGCAGTTCATTCCCACAGACCCACTCACTGTCACTGCTGTAGATCACTTCCACTCACTCAATCACGGTCACTGCTTTAGGTCACTCCCACTGACCCACTCACTATCATTGCTGTAGGTCATTCCCACTGACCCAATCACGGTCACTGCTGTAGGTCAATCCCACTGATCCACTCTCAGTCACTGCTGTAGATTACTCCCACTGACCCACTCGCTTTCACTGCTGTCGGCCACTCCCACTGACCCACTCACTGACACAGCTGTAGGTTACTCCCACTGAGCCAATGACAATCACTGCTGTAGGTCACTCTCACTGTCCCAATCATGGTCACTGTTGCAGTTCAATCCCGCAGACCCACTCTCTGTCACTGCTGTAGATCCCTTCCCCTCCCTCAATCACGGTCACTGCTTTAGGTCACTCCCGCTGACCCAATCACAGCCACTGCTGTAGGTTACTCCAGCTGACCCAATCTCATTCACTGCTGAAGGTCATTCCCACTGACACACTCACTCTCACTGCGTAGGTCACTCCCACTGACCCAATCACAGTCACTGCTGTAGGTCATTCCCACTGACACAATCACGGTCACTGCTGTAGGTCACTCCAACTGACCTAATCACGGACACTGCTGTAGGTCATTCCCACTGACCCAATCATCGTCAATGCTGTTGGACATTCCCACTGACCCAATCATGGTCACTGCTGTAGGTCACTCCCACTGAACCACTCATTGTCAATGCTTTAGGTCATTCCCACTGAACCACTCAATGTCACTGCTGTCAGCCACTCCCACTGACCTACTTACTGTCACTGCTGTAGATCACTCCCCTGACTCAATCACGGTCACTGCTTTAGGTCACTCCCACTGACCCAATCACAGCCACTGCTGTAGATCACTCCCGCTGACCCAATCACAGTCACTGATGTAGGTCACTCCCACTCACCCAATCATGGTTACTGATGTAGGTCACTTCCACTGACCCAATCACGGTCACTACTGTAGGTCAATCCCACTGACACACTCTCAGACACTGATGTAGATTACTCCAACTGACCCAATCGCGCTCACTGCTGTAGGTCATTCCCACTGACCCAATCATCGTCAATGCTGTAGGTCATTCCTACTGAACCACTCAATGTCACTGCTGTCAGCCACTCCCATTGACCCACTCACTGTCACTGCTGTATGTGACTCTCACTGACCAACTCATAGTCATTGCTGTAGGTCACTCCAACTCACCTAATCATGGTCACTGCTGTAGGTCACTCCCACTTACCATATCTCTGTCTCTGCTGTAGGTCACCCCCACTGACGCTCTCACTATCATTGCGCTAGGTCATTCCCACTGACCCAATCACGGTCACTGCTGTAGGTCAATCCCACTGACCCACTCTCAGTCACTGCTGTAGATTACTCCCCCTGACCCACTCACTGACACTGCTGTAGGTTACTCCCACTGACCCAATCACAATCACTGCTGTAGTTTACTCTCACTGTCCCAATAATGGTCACTGTTGCAGTTCATTCCGACAGGCCCACTCTCTGTCACTGCTGTAGATCACTTCACCTCCCTCAATCACGGTCACTGCTTTAGGTCACTCCCACTGACCGAATCACAGCCACTGCTGTAGGTCATTCCCACTGACACACTCACTGTCACTGCTGTAGTTCATTCCCACTGAAACACTCACTGTCACGGCTGTCAGACACTCCCACTGACCCACTCACTCTCTCTGCTGTAGGTCACTCCCACTCACCCAATCATGGTTACTCCTGTAGGTGACTTCCACTAACCCAATCATGGTCACTGCTGTAGGTCACTACCACTGAACCACTCACTATCATTGCTGTAGGTCATTCCCACTGACCCAATCACGGTCACTGCTGTAGGTCAATCCCACTGACCCACTCGCTGTCACTGCTGTCGGTCACCCCCACTGACCCACTCACTGACACAGCTGTAGGTTACTCGCACTGACCCAATGACAATCACTGCTGTAGGTCATTCCCACTAACCCAATCATGGTCACTGCTGTAGGTCACTACCACTGACCCACTCACTATCATTGCTGTAGGTCATTCCCACTGACCCAATCACGGTCACTGCTGTAGGTCAATCCCACTGACCCACTCTCTGTCACTGCTGTAGATCCCTTCCCCTCCCTCAATCACGGTCACTGCTTTAGGTCACTCCCACTGACCCAATCAGAGCCACTGCTGTAGGTTAATCCAGCTTACCCAATCTCATTCACTGCTGAAGGTCATTCCCACTGACCCACTCACTCTCACTGCGTAGGTCACTCCCACTGACCCAATCACAGTCACTGCTGTAGGTCACTCCCACTGACCCAATGACAGTCACTGCTGTAGGTCATTTCCACTGACACAATCACGGTCACTGCTGTAGGTCGCTCCAACTGACCCAATCACGGTCACTGCTGTAGGTCATTCCCACTGACCCAATCATCGTCAATGCTGTTGGACATTCCCACTGACTCAATCATGGTCACTGCTGTAGTTCACTCCCACTGAACCACTCATTGTCAATGCTGTAGGTCATTCCCACTGAACCAATCAGTGTCACTGCTGTCAGCCACTCCCACTGACCCACTCACTCTCACTGCTGTAGATCACTCCCACTGACTCAATCACGGTCACTGCTTTAGGTCAATCCCACTGACCCAATCACAGCCACTGCTGTAGGTCACTCCCGCTGACCCAATCACAGTCACTGCTGTAGGTCACTCCCACTGTACCACTTACTATCATTGCTGTAAGTCATTCCCACTGACCCAATCAAGGTCACTGCTGTAGGTCAATCCCACTGACGCACTCTCAGTCACTGCTGTAGATTACTCCCACTGACCCACTCACTGTCATTGCTGAAGGTCATTCCCACTGACCCACTCACACTCACTGCGTAGGTCACTCCCACTGACCCAATCACAGTCGCTGCTGTAGGTTATTCCTACTGACACAATCACGGTCACTGCTGTATGTCACTCCCACTGACCCACTCACTGTCACTGCTGTCGATTTTTCCCACTGACCCACTCACTGACACTGCTGTAGGTGACTCCCAATGACGCTCTCACTATCATTGCTGTAGGTCATTCCCACTGACCCAATCTCGGTCACTTCTGTAGGTCAATCACAGAGACCCACTCTCTGTCACTGCTGTAGATCACTTCCCCTCCCTCAATCACGGTAACTGCTTTAGGTCAATCCCACTGACCCAATCACAGCCACTGCTGTAGGTGACTATCACTGACCAACTCATAGTCACTGCTGTAGGTCAGTCCCACTCACCCAATCATGGTCACTACTCTAGGTCACTCCCACTTACCATATTACTGTCTCTGCTGTAGGTCGCCCCCACTGACGCTCTCACTATCATTGCTGTAGGTCACTCCCACTGACTCAATCACGGTCACGGCTGTAGGACAATCCAGCTGACCCACTCTCAGTCACTGCTGTAGATTACTCCCCCTGACCAACTCACTGTCGCTGCTGTCTGTCACTCCCACTGACCCACAGACAGTCACTGCTGAAGGTTACTCCCACTGACCCAAGCACAGTCACTGCTGTAGGTCGCTCTCACTGTCCCAATCATGGTCACTGTTGCAGATGATTCCCCCAGACCCACTCACTGGCACTGCGTAGGTCACTCCCACTGACCGTATCATAGACACTGCTGTAGGTCATTCCCACTGACCCAATCATGGTCACTGCTGTAGGTCACTCCCACTGACCCACTCACTATCATTGCTGTAGGTCATTCCCATTGACCCAATCACGGTCACTGCTGTAGGTTAATCCCACTGACGCACTCTCAGTCACTCACCCAATCATGGTTACTGATGTAGGTCACTCCCACTGACCCAATCATGGTCACTGCTGTAGGTGGCTCCCACTTACCTAATCACGGTCTCTGCTGTAGGTCACTCCCACTGACCGTCTCACTATCATTGCTGTAGGTCATTCCCACTGACCCACTCACTGTCACTGCTGTCGGTCACTTTCACTGACCCACTCACTGACACTGCTGTACGTTACTCCCACTGACCCAATCACAATCACTGCTGTAGTTCACTCTCACTGTCCCAATCATGGTCACTGTTGCAGATGATTCCCACAGACCCACTCACTGTCACTGCGTAGGTCACTCCCACTGACCCTATCATAGTCACTGCTGTAGGTCACTCCCGCTGACCCAATCACAGTCACTGCTGTAGGTCATTCCCACTGATCCACTCACTCTAACAGCTGTAGGGTACTGCAACTGGCCCAATCACGGTCACTGCTGTAGGTCACTCCCATTGCCCCAATCACAGTCACTGCTGTATGTCATTCCCACTGACCGAATTAATGTCGCTGCTGTAGGTCATTCCCACTGACCCAATCACAGTCACTGCTGTAGGTCTTTCCCACTGACCATATCATGGTCACTGCTGTAGGTCAATCCCACTGTCCCACTCACTGTCGAAGCTGTAGGTAATTCCCACTGAAACACTCACTGTCACTGCTGTCAACCACTCCCACTGACCCACTCACTGTCACTGCTGATTGCCACTCCCACTCACCCAATCATTGTTACTGCTGTAGGTCACTCCCACTGACCCAATCATGGTCACTGCTGTAGGTCGCTCCCACTGACCATCTCACTATCATTGCTCTCGGTCATTCCCACTTACCCAATCACGGTCACTGCTGTAGGTCAATCCCACTGACGCACTCTCAGTCACTGCTGTCGGTCACTCCCACTGACCCACTCACTGACACTGCTGTAGGTTACTCCCACTGACCCAATCACAATCACTGCTGAAGGTCATTCTCACTGTCCCAATCATGGTCACTGTTGCAGTTCATTCCCACAGAACCCATAACAGCCACTGCTGTAGGTCACTCCCGCTGACTCAATCTCATTCACTGCTGAAGGTCATTCCCACTGACCCACTCACTCTCACTGCGTAGGTCACTCCCACTGACCCAATCACAGTCACTGCGGTAGGTCATTCCCACTGACACACTCACTCTCACTGCGTAGGTCACTCCCACTGACCCAATCACAGTCACTGCTGTAGGTCATTCCCACTGACACAATCACGGTCACTGCTGTAGGTCACTCCAACTGACCTAATCACGGTCACTGCTGTAGGTCATTCCCACTGACCCAATCATCGTCAATGCTGTTGGACATTCCCACTGACCCAATCATGGTCACTGCTGTAGGTCACTCCCACTGAACCACTCATTGTCAATGCTGTAGGTCATTCCCACTGAACCACTCAATGTCACTGCTGTCAGCCACTCCCACTGACCCACTTACTGTCACTGCTGTAGATCACTCCCCTGACTCAATCACGGTCACTGCTTTAGGTCACTCCCACTGACCCAATCACAGCCACTGCTGTAGGTCACTCCCGCTGACCCAATCACAGTCACTGATGTAGGTCACTCCCACTCACCCAATCATGGTTACTGATGTTGGTCACTTCCACTGACCCAATCACGGTCACTGCTGTAGGTCAATCCCACTGACACACTCTCAGACACTGATGTAGATTACTCCCACTGACCCAATCGCGCTCACTGCTGTAGGTCATTCCCACTGACCCAATCATCGTCAATGCTGTAGGTCATTCCTACTGAACCACTCAATGTCACTGCTGACAGCCACTCCAACTGACCCACTCACTGTCACTGATGTATGTGACTCTCACTGACCAACTCATAGTCACTGCTGTAGGTCACTACAACTCACCCAATCATGGTCACTGCTGTAGGTCACTCCCACTTACCATATCTCTGTCTCTGCTGTAGGTCACCCCCACTGACGTTCTCACTATCATTGCTGTAGGTCATTCCCACTGACCCAATCACGGTCACTGCTGTAGGTCAATCCCACTGACCCACTCTCAGTCACTGCTGTAGATTACTCCCCCTGACCCACTCACTGACACTGCTGTAGGTTACTCCCACTGACCCAATCACAATCACTGCTGTAGTTTACTCTCACTGTCCCAATAATGGTCACTGTTGCAGTTCATTCCGACAGACCCACTCTCTGTCACTGCTGTAGATCACTTCACCTCCCTCAATCACGGTCACTGCTTTAGGTCACTCCCACTGACCGAATCACAGCCACTGCTGTAGGTCATTCCCACTGACCCACTCACTGTCACTGCTGTAGTTCATTCCCACTGAAACACTCACTGTCACGGCTGTCAGACACTCCCACTGACCCACTCACTCTCTCTGCTGTAGGTCACTCTCACTCACCCAATCATGGTTACTCCTGTAGGTGACTTCCACTAACCCAATCATGGTCACTGCTGTAGGTCACTACCACTGACCCACTCACTATCATTGCTGTAGGTCATTCCCACTGACCCAATCACGGTCACTGCTGTAGGTCAATCCCACTGACCCACTCTCTGTCACTGCTGTAGATTACTCCCACTGACCCACTCGCTGTCACTGCTGTCGGTCACCCCCACTGACCCACTCACTGACACAGCTGTAGGTTACTCCCACTGACCCAATGACAATCACTGCTGTAGGTCACTCTCACTGTCCCAATCATGGTCACTGTTGCAGTTCATTCCCACAGACCCACTCTCTGTCACTGCTGTAGATCCCTTCCCCTCCCTCAATCACGGTCACTGCTTTAGGTCACTCCCACTGACCCAATCAGAGCCACTGCTGTAGGTTAATCCAGCTTACCCAATCTCATTCACTGCTGAAGGTCATTCCCACTGACCCACTCACTCTCACTGCGTAGGTCACTCCCACTGACCCAATCACAGTCACTGCTGTAGGTCATTTCCACTGACACAATCACGGTCACTGCTGTAGGTCGCTCCATCTGACCCAATCACGGTCACTGCTGTAGGTCATTCCCACTGACCCAATCATCGTCAATGCTGTTGGACATTCCCACTTACTCAATCATGGTCACTGCTGTAGGTCACTCCCACTGAACCACTCATTGTCAATGCTGTAGGTCATTCCCACTGAACCAATCAGTGTCACAGCTGTCAGCCACTCCCACTGTCCCACTTACTATCATTGCTGTAAGTCATTCCCACTGACCCAATCAAGGTCACTGCTGTAGGTCAATCCCACTGACGCACTCTCAGTCACTGCTGTAGATTACTCCCACTGACCCACTCACTGTCACTGCTGAAGGTCATTCCCACTGACGCACTCACACTCACTGCGTAGGTCACTCCCACTGACCCAATCACAGTCGCTGCTGTAGGTTATTCCTACTGACACAATCACGGTCACTGCTGTATGTCACTCCCACTGACCCACTCACTGTCACTGCTGTCGATTTTTCCCACTGACCCACTCACTGACACTGCTGTAGGTTATTCCCAATGACGCTCTCACTATCATTGCTGTAGGTCATTCCCACTGACCCAATCTCGGTCACTTCTGTAGGTCAATCACAGAGACCCACTCTCTGTCACTGCTGTAGATCACTTCGCCTCCCTCAATCACGGTAACTGCTTTAGGTCAATCCCACTGACCCAATCACAGCCACTGCTGTAGGTGACTATCACTGACCAACTCATATTCACTGCTGTAGGTCAGTCCCACTCACCCAATCATGGTCACTACTGTAGGTCACTCCCACTTACCATATTACTGTCTCTGCTGTAGGTCGCCCCCACTGACGCTCTCACTATCATTGCTGTAGGTCACTCCCACTGACCCGATCACGGTCACTGCTGTAGGTCAATCCAGCTGACCCACTCTCAGTCACTGCTGTAGATTACTCCCCCTGACCAACTCACTGTCGCTGCTGTCTGTCACTCCCACTGACCCACAGACAGTCACTGCTGAAGGTTACTCCCACTGACCCAAGCACAGTCACTGCTGTAGGTCGCTCTCACTGTCCCAATCATGGTCACTGCTGAAGGTCACTCCCACTGACCCACTCACTATCATTGCTGTAGGTCATTCCCATTGACCCAATCACGGTCACTGCTGTAGGTTAATCCCACTGACGCACTCTCAGTCACTCACCCAATCATGGTTACTGATGTAGGTCACTCCCACTGACCCAATCATGGTCACTGCTGTAGGTGGCTCCCACTTACCTAATCACGTTCTCTGCTGTAGGTCACTCCCACTGACCGTCTCACTATCATTGCTGTAGGTCATTCCCACTGACCCACTCACTGTCACTGCTGTCGGTCACTCCCACTGACCCACTCACTGACACTGCTGTACGTTACTCCCACTGACCCAATCACAATAACTGCTGTAGTTCACTCTCACTGTCCCAATCATGGTCACTGTTGCAGATGATTCCCACAGACCCACTCACTGTCACTGCGTAGGTCACTCCCACTGACCCTATCATAGTCACTGCTTGTAGGTCATTCCCACTGACACAATCAGAGCTACTGCTGTAGGTCACTCCCGCTGACCCAATCACAGTCACTGCTGTAGGTCATTCCCACTGATCCACTCACTCTAACAGCTGTAGGGTACTGCAACTGGCCCAATCACGGTCACTGCTGTAGGTCACTCCCATTGCCCCAATCACAGTCACTGCTGTATGTCATTCCCACTGACCCAATTAATGTCGCTGCTGTAGGTCATTCCCACTCACCCAATCACAGTCACTGCTGTAGGTCTTTCCCACTGACCATATCATGGTCACTGCTGTAGGTCAATCCCACTGTCCCACTCACTGTCGAAGCTGTAGGTAATTCCCACTGAAACACTCACTGTCACTGCTGTCAACCACTCCCACTGACCCACTCACTGTCACTGCTGATTGCCACTCCCACTCACCCAATCATTGTTACTGCTGTAGGTCACTCCCACTGACCCAATCATGGTCACTGCTGTAGGTCGCTCCCACTGACCGTCTCACTATCATTGCTCTCGGTCATTCCCACTTACCCAATCACGGTCACTGCTGTAGGTCAATCCCACTGACGCACTCTCAGTCACTGCTGTCGGTCACTCCCACTGACCCACTCACTGACACTGCTGTAGGTTACTCCCACTGACCCAATCACAATCACTGCTGAAGGTCATTCTCACTGTCCCAATCATGGTCACTGTTGCAGTTCATTCCCACAGAACCCATCACAGCCACTGCTGTAGGTCACTCCCGCTGACTCAATCTCATTCACTGCTGAAGGTCATTCCCACTGACACACTCACTCTCACTGCGTAGGTCACTCCCACTGACCCAATCACAGTCACTGCGGTAGGTCATTCCCACTGACACAATCACGGTCACTGCTCTTGGTCACTCCCACTGACCCAATCGCTCTCACTGCTGTAGGTCATTCCCACTGACCCAATCATCGTCAATGCTGTTGGTCATTCCCACTGACCCAATCATGGTCACTGCTGTAGGTCACCCCCACTGAACCGCTCACTGTCACAGGTGTAGGTCATTCCTACTGAACCAATCAATGTAACTGCTGTCAGCCACTCCCACTGACCCACTCACTGTCACTGCTGTAGGTGACTCTCACTGACCAACTCATAGTCACTGCTTTAGGTCACTCCCACTCACCCAATCATGGTCACTGCTGTAGGTCACTCCCACTTACCATATCACTGTCTCTGCTGTAGGTCACCCCCACTGACGCTCAAACTATCATTGCTGTAGGTTATTCCCACTGACCCAATCACGGTCACTGGTGTAGGACAATCCCACTGACCCACTCACTGTCACTGCTGTAGGTTACTCCCACTGACCCAATCCCAATCTCTGCTGTAGTTCACTCTCACTGCCCCAATCATGGTCACTGTTGCAGTTCATTCCCACAGACCCACTCACTGTCACTGCTGTAGATCACTTCCACTCACTCAATCACGGTCACTGCTTTAGGTCACTCCCACTGACCCACTCACTATCATTGCTGTAGGTCATTCCCACTGACCCAATCACGGTCACTGCTGTAGGTCAATCCCACTGATCCACTCTCAGTCACTGCTTTAGATTACTCCCACTGACCTACTCGCTTTCACTGATGTCGGCCACTCCCACTGACCCACTCACTGACACAGCTGTAGGTTACTCCCACTGACCCAATGACAATCACTGCTGTAGGTCACTCTCACTGTCCCAATCATGGTCACTGTTGCAGTTCATTCCCGCAGACCCACTCTCTGTCACTGCTGTAGAATCCTTCCCCTCACTCAATCACGGTCACTGCTTTAGGTCACTCCCACTGACCCAATCACAGCCACTGCTGTAGGTTACTCCAGCTGACCCAATCTCATTCACTGCTGAAGGTCATTCCCACTGACACACTCACTCTCACTGCGTAGGTCACTCCCACTGACCCAATCACAGTCACTGCTGTAGGTCATTCCCACTGACACAATCACGGTCACTGCTGTAGGTCACTCCAATTGACCTAATCACGGTCACTGCTGTAGGTCATTCCCACTGACCCAATCATCGTCAATGCTGTTGGACATTCCCACTGACCCAATCATGGTCACTGCTGTAGGTCACTCCCACTGAACCACTCATTGTCAATGCTGTAGGTCATTCCCACTGAACCACTCAATGTCACTGCTGTCAGCCACTCCCACTGACCCACTTACTGTCACTGCTGTAGTTCACTCCCCTGACTCAATCACGGTCACTGCTTTAGGTCACTCCCACTGACCCAATCACAGCCACTGCTGTAGGTCACTCCCGCTGACCCAATTAATGTCGCTGCTGTAGCTCATTCCCACTGACCCAATCACAGTCACTGCTGTAGGTCTTTCCCACTGACCATATCATGGTCACTGCTGTAGGTCAATCCCACTGTCCCACTCACTGTCGAAGCTGTAGGTAATTCCCACTGAAACACTCACTGTCACTGCTGTCAACCACTCCCACTGACCCACTCACTGTCACTGCTGATTGCCACTCCCACTCACCCAATCATTGTTACTGCTGTAGGTCACTCCCACTGACCCAATCATGGTCACTGCTGTAGGTCGCTCCCACTGACCGTCTCACTATCATTGCTCTCGGTCATTCCCACTTACCCAATCACGGTCACTGCTGTAGGTCAATCCCACTGACGCACTCTCAGTCACTGCTGTCGGTCACTCCCACTGACCCACTCACTGACACTGCTGTAGGTTACTCCCACTGACCCAATCACAATCACTGCTGAAGGTCATTCTCACTGTCCCAATCATGGTCACTGTTGCAGATCATTCCCACAGAACCCATCACAGCCACTGCTGTAGGTCACTCCCGCTGACTCAATCTCATTCACTGCTGAAGGTCATTCCCACTGACCCACTCACTCTCACTGCGTAGGTCACTCCCACTGACCCAATCACAGTCACTGCGGTAGGTCATTCCCACTGACACAATCACGGTCACTGCTCTAGGTCACTCCCACTGACCCAATCGCTCTCACTGCTGTAGGTCATTCCCACTGACCCAATCATCGTCAATGCTGTTGGTCATTCCCACTGACCCAATCATGGTCACTGCCGTAGGTCACCCGCACTGAACCGCTCACTGTCACAGGTGTAGGTCATTCCTACTGAACCAATCAATGTAACTGCTGTCAGCCACTCCCACTGACCCACTCACTGTCACTGCTGTAGGTGACTCTCACTGACCAACTCATAGTCACTGCTTTAGGTCACTCCCACTCACCCAATCATGGTCACTGCTGTAGGTCACTCCCACTTACCATATCACTGTCTCTGCTGTTGGTCACCCCCACTGACTCTCTCACTATCATTGCTGTAGGTTATTCCCACTGACCCAATCACGGTCACTGGTGTAGGACAATCCCACTGACCCACTCACTGTCACTGCTGTAGGTTACTCCCACTGACCCAATCCCAATCTCTGCTGTAGTTCACTCTCACTGCCCCAATCATGGTCAGTGTTGCAGTTCATTCCCACAGACCCACTCACTGTCACTGCTGTAGATCACTTCCACTCACTCAATCACGGTCACTGCTTTAGGTCACTCCCACTGACCCACTCACTATCATTGCTGTAGGTCATTCCCACTGACCCAATCACGGTCACTGCTGTAGGTCAATCCCACTGATCCACTCTCAGTCACTGCTGTAGATTACTCCCACTGACCCACTCGCTTTCACTGCTGTCGGCCACTCCCACTGACCCACTCACTGACACAGCTGTAGGTTACTCCCACTGAGCCAATGACAATCACTGCTGTAGGTCACTCTCACTGTCCCAATCATGGTCACTGTTGCAGTTCAATCCCGCAGACCCACTCTCTGTCACTGCTGTAGATCCCTTCCCCTCCCTCAATCACGGTCACTGCTTTAGGTCACTCCCGCTGACCCAATCACAGCCACTGCTGTAGGTTACTCCAGCTGACCCAATCTCATTCACTGCTGAAGGTCATTCCCACTGACACACTCACTCTCACTGCGTAGGTCACTCCCACTGACCCAATCACAGTCACTGCTGTAGGTCATTCCCACTGACACAATCACGGTCACTGCTGTAGGTCACTCCAACTGACCTAATCACGGACACTGCTGTAGGTCATTCCCACTGACCCAATCATCGTCAATGCTGTTGGACATTCCCACTGACCCAATCATGGTCACTGCTGTAGGTCACTCCCACTGAACCACTCATTGTCAATGCTTTAGGTCATTCCCACTGAACCACTCAATGTCACTGCTGTCAGCCAATCCCACTGACCTACTTACTGTCACTGCTGTAGATCACTCCCCTGACTCAATCACGGTCACTGCTTTAGGTCACTCCCACTGACCCAATCACAGCCACTGCTGTAGATCACTCCCGCTGACCCAATCACAGTCACTGATGTAGGTCACTCCCACTCACCCAATCATGGTTACTGATGTAGGTCACTTCCACTGACCCAATCACGGTCACTGCTGTAGGTCAATCCCACTGACACACTCTCAGACACTGATGTAGATTACTCCCACTGACCCAATCGCGCTCACTGCTGTAGGTCATTCCCACTGACCCAATCATCGTCAATGCTGTAGGTCATTCCTACTGAACCACTCAATGTCACTGCTGTCAGCCACTCCCACTGACCCACTCACTGTCACTGCTGTATGTGACTCTCACTGACCAACTCATAGTCATTGCTGTAGGTCACTCCAACTCACCTAATCATGGTCACTGCTGTAGGTCACTCCCACTTACCATATCTGTGTCTCTGCTGTAGGTCACCCCCACTGACGCTCTCACTATCATTGCTCTAGGTCATTCCCACTGACCCAATCACGGTCACTGCTGTAGGTCAATCCCACTGACCCACTCTCAGTCACTGCTGTAGATTACTCCCCCTGACCCACTCACTGACACTGCTGTAGGTTACTCCCACTGACCCAATCACAATCACTGCTGTAGTTTACTCTCACTGTCCCAATAATGGTCACTGTTGCAGTTCATTCCGACAGGCCCACTCTCTGTCACTGCTGCAGATCACTTCACCTCCCTCAATCACGGTCACTGCTTTAGGTCACTCCCACTGACCGAATCACAGCCACTGCTGTAGGTCATTCCCACTGACACACTCACTGTCACTGCTGTAGTTCATTCCCACTGAAACACTCACTGTCACGGCTGTCAGACACTCCCACTGACCCACTCACTCTCTCTGCTGTAGGTCACTCCCACTCACCCAATCATGGTTACTCCTGTAGGTGACTTCCACTAACCCAATCATGGTCACTGCTGTAGGTCACTACCACTGAACCACTCACTATCATTGCTGTAGGTCATTCCCACTGACCCAATCACGGTCACTGCTGTAGGTCAATCCCACTGACCCACTCTCTGTCACTGCTGTAGATTACTCCCACTGACCCACTCGCTGTCACTGCTGTCGGTCACCCCCACTGACCCACTCACTGACACAGCTGTAGGTTACTCGCACTGACCCAATGACAATCACTGCTGTAGGTCACTCTCACTGTCCCAATCATGGTCACTGTTGCAGTTCATTCCCACAGACCCACTCTCTGTCACTGCTGTAGATCCCTTCCCCTCCCTCAATCACGGTCACTGCTTTAGGTCACTCCCACTGACCCAATCAGAGCCACTGCTGTAGGTTAATCCAGCTTACCCAATCTCATTCACTGCTGAAGGTCATTCCCACTGACCCACTCACTCTCACTGCGTAGGTCACTCCCACTGACCCAATGACAGTCACTGCTGTAGGTCATTTCCACTGACACAATCACGGTCACTGCTGTAGGTCGCTCCAACTGACCCAATCACGGTCACTGCTGTAGGTCATTCCCACTGACCCAATCATCGTCAATGCTGTTGGACATTCCCACTGACTCAATCATGGTCACTGCTGTAGTTCACTCCCACTGAACCACTCATTGTCAATGCTGTAGGTCATTCCCACTGAACCAATCAGTGTCACTGCTGTCAGCCACTCCCACTGACCCACTCACTCTCACTGCTGTAGATCACTCCCACTGACTCAATCACGGTCACTGCTTTAGGTCAATCCCACTGACCCAATCACAGCCACTGCTGTAGGTCACTCCCGCTGACCCAATCACAGTCACTGCTGTAGGTCACTCCCACTGTACCACTTACTATCATTGCTGTAAGTCATTCCCACTGACCCAATCAAGGTCACTGCTGTAGGTCAATCCCACTGACGCACTCTCAGTCACTGCTGTAGATTACTCCCACTGACCCACTCACTGTCATTGCTGAAGGTCATTCCCACTGACCCACTCACACTCACTGCGTAGGTCACTCCCACTGACCCAATCACAGTCGCTGCTGTAGGTTATTCCTACTGACACAATCACGGTCACTGCTGTATGTCACTCCCACTGACCCACTCACTGTCACTGCTGTCGATTTTTCCCACTGACCCACTCACTGACACTGCTGTAGGTTACTCCCAATGACTCTCTCACTATCATTGCTGTAGGTCATTCCCACTGACCCAATCTCGGTCACTTCTGTAGGTCAATCACAGAGACCCACTCTCTGTCACTGCTGTAGATCACTTCCCCTCCCTCAATCACGGTAACTGCTTTAGGTCAATCCCACTGACCCAATCACAGCCACTGCTGTAGGTGACTATCACTGACCAACTCATAGTCACTGCTGTAGGTCAGTCCCACTCACCCAATCATGGTCACTACTCTAGGTCACTCCCACTTATCATATTACTGTCTCTGCTGTAGGTCGCCCCCACTGACGCTCTCACTATCATTGCTGTAGGTCACTCCCACTGACTCAATCACGGTCACTGCTGTAGGTCAATCCAGCTGACCCACTCTCAGTCACTGCTGTAGATTACTACCCCTGACCAACTCACTGTCGCTGCTGTCTGTCACTCCCACTGACCCACAGACAGTCACTGCTGAAGGTTACTCCCACTGACCCAAGCACAGTCACTGCTGTAGGTCGCTCTCACTGTCCCCATCATGGTCACTGTTGCAGATGATTCCCCCAGACCCACTCACTGGCACTGCGTAGGTCACTCCCACTGACCGTATCATAGACACTGCTGTAGGTCATTCCCACTGACCCAATCATGGTCACTGCTGTAGGTCACTCCCACTGACCCACTCACTATCATTGCTGTAGGTCATTCCCATTGACCCAATCACGGTCACTGCTGTAGGTTAATCCCACTGACGCACTCTCAGTCACTCACCCAATCATGGTTACTGATGTAGGTCACTCCCACTGGCCCAATCATGGTCACTGCTGTAGGTGGCTCCCACTTACCTAATCACGGTCTCTGCTGTAGGTCACTCCCACTGACCGTCTCACTATCATTGCTGTAGGTCATTCCCACTGACCCACTCACTGTCACTGCTGTCGGTCACTTTCACTGACCCACTCACTGACACTGCTGTACGTTACTCCCACTGACCCAATCACAATCACTGCTGTAGTTCACTCTCACTGTCCCAATCATGGTCACTGTTGCAGATGATTCCCACAGACCCACTCACTGTCACTGCGTAGGTCACTCCCACTGACCCTATCATAGTCACTGCTGTAGATCACTCCCGCTGACCCAATCACAGTCACTGCTGTAGGTCATTCCCACTGATCCACTCACTCTAACAGCTGTAGGGTACTGCAACTGGCCCAATCACGGTCACTGCTGTAGGTCACTCCCATTGCCCCAATCACAGTCACTGCTGTATGTCATTCCCACTGACCCAATTAATGTCGCTGCTGTAGGTCATTCCCACTGACCCAATCACAGTCACTGCTGTAGGTCTTTCCCACTGACCATATCATGGTAACTGCTGTAGGTCAATCCCACTGTCCCACTCACTGTCGAAGCTGTAGGTAATTCCCACTGAAACACTCACTGTCACTGCTGTCAACCACTCCCACTGACCCACTCACTGTCACTGCTGATTGCCACTCCCACTCACCCAATCATTGTTACTGCTGTAGGTCACTCCCACTGACCCAATCATGGTCACTGCTGTAGGTCGCTCCCACTGACCGTCTCACTATCATTGCTCTCGGTCATTCCCACTTACCCAATCACGGTCACTGCTGTAGGTCAATCCCACTGACGCACTCTCAGTCACTGCTGTCGGTCACTCCCACTGACCCACTCACTGACACTGCTGTAGGTTACTCCCACTGACCCAATCACAATCACTGCTGAAGGTCATTCTCACTGTCCCAATCATGGTCACTGTTGCAGTTCATTCCCACAGAACCCATCACAGCCACTGCTGTAGGTCATTCCCGCTGACTCAATCTCATTCACTGCTGAAGGTCATTCCAACTGACCCACTCACTCTCACTGCGTAGGTCACTCCCACTGACCCAATCACAGTCACTGCGGTAGGTCATTCCCACTGACACAATCACGGTCACTGCTCTAGGTCACTCCCACTGACCCAATCGCTCTCACTGCTGTAGGTCATTCCAACTGACCCAATCATCGTCAATGCTGTTGGTCATTCCCACTGACCCAATCATGGTCACTGCTGTAGGTCACCCCCACTGAACCGCTCACTGTCACAGGTGTAGGTCATTCCTACTGAACCAATCAATGTAACTGCTGTCAGCCACTCCCACTGACCCACTCACTGTCACTGCTGTAGGTGACTCTCACTCACAAACTCATAGTCACTGCTTTAGGTCACTCCCACTCACCCAATGATGGTCACTGCTGTAGGTCACTCCCACTTACCATATCACTGTCTCTGCTGTAGGTCACCCCCACTGACGCTCTCACTATCATTGCTGTAGGTTATTCCCACTGACCCAATCACGGTCACTGGTGTAGGACAATCCCACTGACCCACTCACTGTCACTGCTGTAGGTTACTCCCACTGACCCAATCCCAATCTCTGCTGTAGTTCACTCTCACTGCCCCAATCATGGTCACTGTTGCAGTTCATTCCCACAGACCCACTCACTGTCACTGCTGTAGATCACTTCCGCTCACTCAATCACGGTCACTGCTTTAGGTCACTCCCACTGACCCACTCACTATTATTGCTGTAGGTCATTCCCACTGACCCAATCACGGTCACTGATGTAGGTCAATCCCACTGACCCACTCACTATCATTGCTGTAGGTCATTCCCACTGACCCAATCACGGTCACTGCTGTAGGTCAATTCCACTGACGCACTCTCAGTCACTGCTGTAGATTACTCCCACTGACCCACTCACTGTCACTGCTGAAGGTCATTCCCACTGACCCACTCAAACTCACTGCGTAGGTCACTCCCACTGACCCAATCACTGTCCCTGCTGTAGGTCATTCGTACCGACACAATCTCGGTCACTGCAGTAGGTCACTCCCACTGACCCAATCACGGTCACTGCTGTAGGTCATTCTCACTGACTCAATCATCGTCAATGCTGTTGGACATTCCCACTGACCCAATCATGGTCACTGCTGTAGGTCACTCCCACTGAACCACTCATTGTCAATGCTGTAGGTCATTCCCACTGAACCACTCAATGTCACTGCTGTCAGCCACTCCCACTGACCCACTTACTGTCACTGCTGTAGATCACTCCCCTGACTCAATCACGATCACTGCTTTAGGACACTCCCACTGACCCAATCACAGCCACTGCTTTAGGTCACTCCCGCTGACCCAATCACAGTCACTGATGTAGGTCACTCCCACTCACCCAATCATGGTTACTGATGTAGGTCACTTCCACTGACCCAATCACGGTCACTGCTGTAGGTCAATCCCACTGACACACTCTCAGACACTGATGCAGATTACTCCCACTGACCCAATCACAGCCACTGCTGTAGGTCACTCCCGCTGACCCAATCACAGTCACTGATGTAGGTCACTCCCACTCACCCAATCATGGTTCCTGATGTAGGTCACTTCCACTGACCCAATCATGGTCACTGCTGTAGGTCACTCCCACTGACCCACTCACTATCATTTCTGTAGGTCATTCCCACTGACCCAATCACTGTCACTGCTGAAGGTCATTCCCACTGACCCACTCAAACTCACTGCGTAGGTCAATCCCACTGACACACTCTCAGACACTGATGTAGATTACTCCCACTGACCCAATCGCGCTCACTGCTGTAGGTCATTCCCACTGACCCAATCATCGTCAATGCTGTAGGTCATTCCTACTGAACCACTCAATGTCACTGCTGTCAGCCACTCCCACTGACCCACTCACTGTCACTGCTGTATGTGACTCTCACTGACCAACTCATAGTCATTGCTGTAGGTCACTCCAACTCACCTAATCATGGTCACTGCTGTAGGTCACTCCCACTTACCATATCTGTGTCTCTGCTGTAGGTCACCCCCACTGACGCTCTCACTATCATTGCTCTAGGTCATTCCCACTGACCCAATCACGGTCACTGCTGTAGGTCAATCCCACTGACCCACTCTCAGTCACTGCTGTAGGTTACTCCCACTGACCCAATCACAATCACTGCTGTAGTTTACTCTCACTGTCCCAATAATGGTCACTGTTGCAGTTCATTCCGACAGGCCCACTCTCTGTCACTGCTGTAGATCACTTCACATCCCTCAATCACGGTCACTGCTTTAGGTCACTCCCACTGACCGAATCACAGCCACTGCTGTAGGTCATTCCCACTGACACACTCACTGTCACTGCTGTAGTTCATTCCCACTGAAACACTCACTGTCACGGCTGTCAGACACTCCCACTGACCCACTCACTCTCTCTGCTGTAGGTCACTCCCACTCACCCAATCATGGTTACTCCTGTAGGTGACTTCCACTAACCCAATCATGGTCACTGCTGTAGGTCACTACCACTGAACCACTCACTATCATTGCTGTAGGTCATTCCCACTGACCCAATCACGGTCACTGCTGTAGGTCAATCCCACTGACCCACTCTCTGTCACTGCTGTGGATTACTCCCACTGACCCACTCGCTGTCACTGCTGTCGGTCACCCCCACTGACCCACTCACTGACACAGCTGTAGGTTACTCGCACTGACCCAATGACAATCACTGCTGTAGGTCACTCTCACTGTCCCAATCATGGTCACTGTTGCAGTTCATTCCCACAGACCCACTCTCTGTCACTGCTGTAGATCCCTTCCCCTCCCTCAATCACGGTCACTGCTTTAGGTCACTCCCACTGACCCAATCAGAGCCACTGCTGTAGGTTAATCCAGCTTACCCAATCTCATTCACTGCTGAAGGTCATTCCCACCGACCCACTCACTCTCACTGCGTAGGTCACTCCCACTGACCCAATGACAGTCACTGCTGTAGGTCATTTCCACTGACACAATCACGGTCACTGCTGTAGGTCGCTCCAACTGACCCAATCACGGTCACTGCTGTAGGTCATTCCCACTGACCCAATCATCGTCAATGCTGTTGGACATTCCCACTGACTCAATCATGGTCACTGCTGTAGTTCACTCCCACTGAACCACTCATTGTCAATGCTGTAGGTCATTCCCACTGAACCAATCAGTGTCACTGCTGTCAGCCACTCCCACTGACCCACTCACTCTCACTGCTGTAGATCACTCCCACTGACTCAATCACGGTCACTGCTTTAGGTCAATCCCACTGACCCAATCACAGCCACTGCTGTAGGTCACACCCGCTGACCCAATCACAGTCACTGCTGTAGGTCACTCCCACTGTACCACTGACTATCATTGCTGTAAGTCATTCCCACTGACCCAATCAAGGTCACTGCTGTAGGTCAATCCCACTGACGCACTCTCAGTCACTGCTGTAGATTACTCCCACTGACCCACTCACTGTCATTGCTGAAGGTCATTCCCACTGACCCACTCACACTCACTGCGTAGGTCACTCCCACTGACCCAATCACAGTCGCTGCTGTAGGTTATTCCTACTGACACAATCACGGTCACTGCTGTATGTCACTCCCACTGACCCACTCACTGTCACTGCTGTCGATTTTTCCCACTGACCCACTCACTGACACTGCTGTAGGTTACTCCCAATGACGCTCTCACTATCATTGCTGTAGGTCATTCCCACTGACCCAATCTCGGTCACTTCTGTAGGTCAATCACAGAGACCCACTCTCTGTCACTGCTGTAGATCACTTCCCCTCCCTCAATCACGGTAACTGCTTTAGGTCAATCCCACTGACCCAATCACAGCCACTGCTGTAGGTGACTATCACTGACCAACTCATAGTCACTGCTGTAGGTCAGTCCCACTCACCCAATCATGGTCACTACTCTAGGTCACTCACACTTACCATATTACTGTCTCTGCTGTAGGTCGCCCCCACTGACGCTCTCACTATCATTGCTGTAGGTCACTCCCACTGACTCAATCACAGTCACTGCTGTAGGTCAATCCAGCTGACCCACTCTCAGTCACTGCTGTAGATTACTACCCCTGACCAACTCACTGTCGCTGCTGTCTGTCACTCCCACTGACCCACAGACAGTCACTGCTGAAGGTTACTCCCACTGACCCAAGCACATTCACTGCTGTAGGTCGCTCTCACTGTCCCAATCATGGTCACTGTTGCAGATGATTCCCCCAGACCCACTCACTGGCACTGCGTAGGTCACTCCCACTGACCCTATCATAGACACTGCTGTAGGTCATTCCCACTGACCCAATCATGGTCACTGCTGTAGGTCACTCCCACTGACCCACTCACTATCATTGCTGTAGGTCATTCCCATTGACCCAATCACGGTCACTGCTGTAGGTTAATCCCACTGACGCACTCTCAGTCACTCACCCAATCATGGTTACTGATGTAGGTCACTCCCACTGACCCAATCATGGTCACTGCTGTAGGTGGCTCCCACTTACCTAATCACGGTCTCTGCTGTAGGTCACTCCCACTGACCGTCTCACTATCATTGCTGTAGGTCATTCCCACTGACCCACTCACTGTCACTGCTGTCGGTCACTTTCACTGACCCACTCACTGACACTGCTGTACGTTACTCCCACTGACCCAATCACAATCACTGCTGTAGTTCACTCTCACTGTCCCAATCATGGTCACTGTTGCAGATGATTCCCACAGACCCACTCACTGTCACTGCGTAGGTCACTCCAACTGACCCTATCATAGTCACTGCTGTAGGTCACTCCCGCTGACCCAATCACAGTCACTGCTGTAGGTCATTCCCACTGATCCACTCACTCTAACAGCTGTAGGGTACTGCAACTGGCCCAATCACGGTCACTGCTGTAGGTCACTCCCATTGCCCCAATCACAGTCACTGCTGTATGTCATTCCCACTGACCCAATTAATGTCGCTGCTGTAGGTCATTCCCACTGACCCAATCACAGTCACTGCTGTAGGTCTTTCCCACTGACCATATCATGGTCACTGCTGTAGGTCAATCCCACTGTCCCACTCACTGTCGAAGCTGTAGGTAATTCCCACTGAAACACTCACTGTCACTGCTGTCAACCACTCCCACTGACCCACTCACTGTCACTGCTGATTGCCACTCCCACTCACCCAATCATTGTTACTGCTGTAGGTCACTCCCACTGACCCAATCATGGTCACTGCTGTAGGTCGCTCCCACTGACCGTCTCACTATCATTGCTCTCGGTCATTCCCACTTACCCAATCACGGTCACTGCTGTAGGTCAATCCCACTGACGCACTCTCAGTCACTGCTGTCGGTCACTCCCACTGACCCACTCACTGACACTGCTGTAGGTTACTCCCACTGACCCAATCACAATCACTGCTGAAGGTCATTCTCACTGTCCCAATCATGGTCACTGTTGCAGTTCATTCCCACAGAACCCATCACAGCCACTGCTGTAGGTCACTCCCGCTGACTCAATCTCATTCACTGCTGAAGGTCATTCCCACTGACCCACTCACTCTCACTGCGTAGGTCACTCCCACTGACCCAATCACAGTCACTGCGGTAGGTCATTCCCACTGACACAATCACGGTCACTGCTCTAGGTCACTCCCACTTACCCAATCGCTCTCACTGCTGTAGGTAATTCCAACTGACCCAATCATCGTCAATGCTGTTGGTCATTCCCACTGACCCAATCATGGTCACTGCTGTAGGTCACCCCCACTGAACCGCTCACTGTCACAGGTGTAGGTCATTCCTACTGAACCAATCAATGTAACTGCTGTCAGCCACTCCCACTGACCCACTCACTGTCACTGCTGTAGGTGACTCTCACTCACAAACTCATAGTCACTGCTTTAGGTCACTCCCACTCACCCAATGATGGTCACTGCTGTAGGTCACTCCCACTTACCATATCACTGTCTCTGCTGTAGGTCACCCCCACTGACGCTCTCACTATCATTGCTGTAGGTTATTCCCACTGACCCAATCACGGTCACTGGTGTAGGACAATCCCACTGACCCACTCACTGTCACTGCTGTAGGTTACTCCCACTGACCCAATCCCAATCTCTGCTGTAGTTCACTCTCACTGCCCCAATCATGGTCACTGTTGCAGTTCATTCCCACAGACCCACTCACTGTCACTGCTGTAGATCACTTCCACTCACTCAATCACGGTCACTGCTTTAGGTCACTCCCACTGACCCACTCACTATCATTGCTGTAGGTCATTCCCACTGACCCAATCACGGTCACTGATGTAGGTCAATCCCACTGACCCACTCACTATCATTGCTGTAGGTCATTCCCACTGACCCAATCACGGTCACTGCTGTAGGTCAATTCCACTGACGCACTCTCAGTCACTGCTGTAGATTACTCCCACTGACCCACTCACTGTCACTGCTGAAGGTCATTCCCACTGACCCACTCAAACTCACTGCGTAGGTCACTCCCACTGACCCAATCACTGTCCCTGCTGTAGGTCATTCGTACCGACACAATCTCGGTCACTGCAGTAGGTCACTCCCACTGACCCAATCACGGTCACTGCTGTAGGTCATTCTCACTGACTCAATCATCGTCAATGCTGTTGGACATTCCCACTGACCCAATCATGGTCACTGCTGTAGGTCACTCCCACTGAACCACTCATTGTCAATGCTGTAGGTCATTCCCACTGAACCACTCAATGTCACTGCTGTCAGCCACTCCCACTGACCCACTTACTGTCACTGCTGTAGATCACTCCCCTGACTCAATCACGATCACTGCTTTAGGACACTCCCACTGACCCAATCACAGCCACTGCTTTAGGTCACTCCCGCTGACCCAATCACAGTCACTGATGTAGGTCACTCCCACTCACCCAATCATGGTTACTGATGTAGGTCACTTCCACTGACCCAATCACGGTCACTGCTGTAGGTCAATCCCACTGACACACTCTCAGACACTGATGCAGATTACTCCCACTGACCCAATCACAGCCACTGCTGTAGGTCACTCCCGCTGACCCAATCACAGTCACTGATGTAGGTCACTCCCACTCACCCAATCATGGTTCCTGATGTAGGTCACTTCCACTGACCCAATCATGGTCACTGCTGTAGGTCACTCCCACTGACCCACTCACTATCATTGCTGAAGGTCATTCCCACTGACCCAATCACTGTCACTGCTGAAGGTCATTCCCACTGACCCACTCAAACTCACTGCGTAGGTCACTCCCACTGACCCAATCACTGTCCCTGCTGTAGGTCATTCGTACCGACACAATCTCGGTCACTGCAGTATGTCACTCCCACTGACCCAATCACGGTCACTGCTGTAGGTCATTCCCACAGACCCAATCATCGTCAATGCTTTAGGTCATTCCCACTGACCCTATCTTGGTCACTGCTGTAGGTCACTCCCACTGAACCACTCACTGTCACTGCTGTAGGTCATTCCCTCTGAACCTCTCAATGTCACTGCTGTCAGCCACTCCCACTGACCCACTCACTGTCACTGCTCTAGGTGACTCTCACTGACCAAATCATAGTCACTGCTGTAGGTCACTCTCACTCACCATATCACTGTCTCTGCTGTAGGTCACTCCCACTGACGCTCTCACTATCATTGCTGTAGGTCATTCCCACTGACCCACTCACTGACACTGCTGTAGGTCACTCCAACTGACCCAATCACGGTCACTGCTGTAGTTCATTCCCACTGACCCAATCATCGTGAATGCTGTTGGTCATTCCCACTGTCCCAATCATGGTCATTGTTGCAGATGATTCCCACAGACCCACTCACTGTCACTGCGTAGGTCACTCCCACTGACACTATCATAGTCACTGCTGTAGGTAATTCCCACTGACACAATCAGAGCCACTGCTGTAGGTCACTCCCGCTGACCCAATAACAGTCACTGCTGTAAAACACTCCCACTGACCCACTCACTGTAACTGCCATAGATCCCTTCCCCTCCCTCAATCACGGTCACTGCTTTAGGTCACTCCCACTGACCCAATCACAGCCACTGCTGTAGGTTACTCCAGCTGACCCAATCTCATTCACTGCTGAAGGTCATTCCCACTGACACACTCACTCTCACTGCGTAGGTCACTCCCACTGACCCAATCACAGTCACTGCTGTAGGTCATTCCCACTGACACAATCACGGTCACTGCTGTAGGTCACTCCAACTGACCTAATCACGGTCACTGCTCTAGGTCATTCTCACTGACTCAATCATCGTCAATGCTGTTGGACATTCCCACTGACCCAATCGCTCTCACTGCTGTAGGTCATTCCCACTGACCCAATCATCGTCAATGCTGTTGGTCATTCCCACTGACCCAATCATGGTCACTGCTGTAGGTCACCCCCACTGAACCGCTCACTGTCACAGGTGTAGGTCATTCCTACTGAACCAATCAATGTAACTGCTGTCAGCCACTCCCACTGACCCACTCACTGTCACTGCTGTAGGTGACTCTCACTGACCAACTCATAGTCACTGCTTTAGGTCACTCCCACTCACCCAATCATGGTCACTGCTGTAGGTCACTCCCACTTACCATATCACTGTCTCTGCTGTAGGTCACCCCCACTGACGCTCTCACTATCATTGCTGTAGGTTATTCCCACTGACCCAATCACGGTCACTGGTGTAGGACAATCCCACTGACCCACTCACTGTCACTGCTGTAGGTTACTCCCACTGACCCAATCCCAATCTCTGCTGTCGTTCACTCTCACTGCCCCAATCATGGTCACTGTTGCAGTTCATTCCCACAGACCCACTCACTGTCACTGCTGTAGATCACTTCCACTCATTCAATCACGGTCACTGCTTTAGGTCACTCCCACTGACCCACTCACTGTCATTGCTGTAGGTCATTCCCACTGACCCAATCACGGTCACTGCTGTAGGTCAATCCCACTGATCAACTCTCAGTCACTGCTGTAGATTACTCCCACTGACCCACTCGCTTTCACTGCTGTCGGCCACTCCCACTGACCCACTCACTGACACAGCTGTAGGTTACTCCCACTGACCCAATGACAATCACTGCTGTAGGTCACTCTCACTGTCCCAATCATGGTCACTGTTGCAGTTCATTCCCGCAGACCCACTCTCTGTCACTGCTGTAGATCCCTTCCCCTCCCTCAATCACGGTCACTGATTTAGGTCACTCCCACGGACCCAATCACAGCCACTGCTGTAGGTTACTCCAGCTGACCCAATCTCATTCACTGCTGAAGGTCATTCCCACTGACACACTCACTCTCACTGCGTAGGTCACTCCCACTGACCCAATCACAGTCACTGCTGTAGGTCATTCCCACTGACACAATCACGGTCACTGCTGTAGGTCACTCCAACTGACCTAATCACGGTCACTGCTGTAGGTCATTCCCACTGACCCAATCATCGTCAATGCTGTTGGACATTCCCACTGACCCAATCATGGTCACTGCTGTAGGTCACTCCCACTGAACCACTCATTGTCAATGCTGTAGGTCATTCCCACTGAACCACTCAATGTCACTGCTGTCAGCCACTCCCACTGACCCACTTACTGTCACTGCTGTAGATCACTCCCCTGACTCAATCACGGTCACTGCTTTAGGTCACTCCCACTGACCCAATCACAGCCACTGCTGTAGGTCACTCCCGCTGACCCAATCACAGTCACTGATGTAGGTCACTCCCACTCACCCAATCATGGTTACTGATGTAGGTCACTTCCACTGACCCAATCACGGTCACTGCTGTAGGTCAATCCCACTGACACACTCTCAGACACTGATGTAGAGAACTCCCACTGACCCAATCGCGCTCACTGCTGTAGGTCATTCCCACTGACCCAATCATCGTCAATGCTGTAGGTCATTCCTACTGAACCACTCAATGTCACTGCTGTCAGCCACTCCCACTGACCCACTCACTGTCACTGATGTATGTGACTCTCACTGACCAACTCATAGTCACTGCTGTAGGTCACTACAACTCACCCAATCATGGTCACTGCTGTAGGTCACTCCCACTTACCATATCTCTGTCTCTGCTGTAGGTCACCCCCACTGACGTTCTCACTATCATTGCTGTAGGTCATTCCCACTGACCCAATCACGGTCACTGCTGTAGGTCAATCCCACTGACCCACTCTCAGTCACGGCTGTAGATTACTCCCCCTGACCCACTCACTGACACTGCTGTAGGTTACTCCCACTGACCCAATCACAATCACTGCTGTAGTTTACTCTCACTGACCCAATCATGGTCACTGCTGTAGGTCGCTCCCACTGACCGTCTCACTATCATTGCTCTCGGTCATTCCCACTTACCCAATCACGGTCACTGCTGTAGGTCAATCCCACTGACGCACTCTCAGTCACTGCTGTCGGTCACTCCCACTGACCCACTCACTGACACTGCTGTAGGTTAGTCCCACTGACCCAATCACAATCACTGCTGAAGGTCATTCTCACTGTCCCAATCATGGTCACTGTTGCAGTTCATTCCCACAGAACCCATCACAGCCACTGCTGTAGGTCACTCCCGCTGACTCAATCTCATTCACTGCTGAAGGTCATTCCCACTGACCCACTCACTCTCACTGCGTAGGTCACTCCCACTAACCCAATCACAGTCACTGCGGTAGGTCATTCCCACTGACACAATCACGGTCACTGCTCTAGGTCACTCCCACTGACCCAATCGCTCTCACTGCTGTAGGTCATTCCCACTGACCCAATCATCGTCAATGCTGTTGGTCATTCCCACTGACCCAATCATGGTCACTGCTGTAGGTCACCCCCACTGAACCGCTCACTGTCACAGGTGTAGGTCATTCCTACTGAACCAATCAATGTAACTGCTGTCAGCCACTCCCACTGACCCACTCACTGTCACTGCTGTAGGTGACTCTCACTGACCAACTCATAGTCACTGCTTTAGGTCACTCCCACTCACCCAATCATGGTCACTGCTGTAGGTCACTCCCACTTACCATATCACTGTCTCTGCTGTAGGTCACCCCCACTGACGCTCTCACTATCATTGCTGTAGGTTATTCCCACTGACCCAATCACGGTCACTGGTGTAGGACAATCCCACTGACCCACTCAGTGTCACTGCTGTAGGTTACTCCCACTGACCCAATCCCAATCTCTGCTGTAGTTCACTCTCACTGCCCCAATCATGGTCACTGTTGCAGTTCATTCCCACAGACCCACTCACTGTCACTGCTGTAGATCACTTCCACTCACTCAATCACGGTCACTGCTTTTGGTCACTCCCACTGACCCACTCACTATCATTGCTGTAGGTCATTCCCACTGACCCAATCACGGTCACTGCTGTAGGTCAATCCCACTGATCCACTCTCAGTCACTGCTGTAGATTACTCCCACTGACCCACTCGCTTTCACTGCTGTCGGCCACTCCCACTGACCCACTCACTGACACAGCTGTAGGTTACTCCTACTGACCCAATGACAATCACTGCTGTAGGTCACTCTCACTGTCCCAATCATGGTCACTGTTGCAGTTCATTCCCGCAGACCCACTCTCTGTCACTGCTGTAGATCCCTTCCCCTCCCTCAATCACGGTCACTGCTTTAGGTCACTCCCACTGACCCAATCACAGCCACTGCTGTAGGTTACTCCAGCTGACCCAATCTCATTCACTGCTGAAGGTCATTCCCACTGACACACTCACTCTCACTGCGTAGGTCACTCCCACTGACCCAATCACAGTCACTGCTGTAGGTCATTCCCACTGACACAATCACGGTCACTGCTGTAGGTCACTCCAACTGACCTAATCACGGTCACTGCTGTAGGTCATTCCCACTGTCCCAATCATCGTCAATGCTGTTGGACATTCCCACTGACCCAATCATGGTCACTGCTGTAGGTCACTCCCACTGAACCACTCATTGTCAATGCTGTAGGTCATTCCCACTGAACCACTCAATGTCACTGCTGTCAGCCACTCCCACTGACCCACTTACTGTCACTGCTGTAGATCACTCCCCTGACTCAATCACGGTCACTGCTTTAGGTCACTCCCACTGACCCAATCACAGCCACTGCTGTAGGTCACTCCCGCTGACCCAATCACAGTCACTGATGTAGGTCACTCCCACTCACCCAATCATGGTTACTGATGTAGGTCACTTCCACTGACCCAATCACGGTCACTGCTGTAGGTCAATCCCACTGACACACTCTCAGACACTGATGTAGAGAACTCCCACTGACCCAATCGCGCTCACTGCTGTAGGTCATTCCCACTGACCCAATCATCGTCAATGCTGTAGGTCATTCCTACAGAACCACTCAATGTCACTGCTGTCAGCCACTCCCACTGACCCACTCACTGTCTCTGCTGTATGTGACTCTCACTGACCAACTCATAGTCACTGCTGTAGGTCACTCCAACTCACCCAATCATGGTCACTGCTGTAGGTCACTCCCACTTACCATATCTGTGTCTCTGCTGTAGGTCACCCCCACTGACGCTCTCACTATCATTGCTGTAGGTCATTCCCACTGACCCAATCACGGTCACTGCTGTAGGTCAATCCCACTGACCCACTCTCAGTCACTGCTGTAGATTACTCCCCCTGAGCCACTCGCTGACACTGCTGTAGGTTACTCCCACTGACCCAATCACAATCACTGCTGTAGTTTACTCTCACTGTCCCAATAATGGTCACTGTTGCAGTTCATTCCGACAGACCCACTCTCTGTCACTGCTGTAGATCACTTCACCTCCCTCAATCACGGTCACTGCTTTAGGTCACTCCCACTGACCGAATCACAGCCACTGCTGTAGGTCATTCCCACTGACACACTCACTGTCAATGCTGTAGTTCATTCCCACTGAAACACTCACTGTCACGGCTGTCAGACACTCCCACTGACCCACTCACTCTCTCTGCTGTAGGTCACTCCCACTCACCCAATCATGGTTACTCCTGTAGGTGACTTCCACTAACCCAATCATGGTCACTGCTGTAGGTCACTCCCACTGACCCACTCACTATCATTGCTGTAGGTCATTCCCACTGACCCAATCACGGTCACTGCTGTAGGTCAATCCCACTGACCCACTCTCTGTCACTGCTGTAGATTACTCCCACTGACCCACTCGCTGTCACTGCTGTCGGTCACCCCCACTGACCCACTCACTGACACAGCTGTAGGTTACTCGCACTGACCCAATGACAATCACTGCTGTAGGTCACTCTCACTGTCCCAATCATGGTCACTGTTGCAGTTCATTCCCACAGACCCACTCTCTGTCACTGCTGTAGATCCCTTCCCCTCCCTCAATCACGGTCACTGCTTTAGGTCACTCCCACAGACCCAATCAGAGCCACTGCTGTAGGTTAATCCAGCTTACCCAATCTCATTCACTGCTGAAGGTCATTCCCACTGACCCACTCACTCTCACTGCGTAGGTCACTCCCACTGACCCAATCACAGTCACTGCTGTAGGTCATTTCCACTGACACAATCATGGTCACTGCTGTAGGTCGCTCCAACTGACCCAATCACGGTCACTGCTGTAGGTCATTCCCACTGACCCAATCATCGTCAATGCTGTTGGACATTCCCACTGACTCAATCATGGTCACTGCTGTAGGTCACTCCCACTGAACCACTCATTGTCAATGCTGTAGGTCATTCCCACTGAACCAATCAGTGTCACTGCTGTCAGCCACTCCCACTGACCCACTCACTCTCACTGCTGTAGATCACTCCCACTGACTCAATCACGGTCACTGCTTTAGGTCAATCCCACTGACCCAATCACAGCCACTGCTGTAGGTCACTCCCGCTGACCCAATCACAGTCACTGCTGTAGGTCACTCCCACTGTCCCACTTACTATCATTGCTGTAAGTCATTCCCACTGACCCAATCAAGGTCACTGCTGTAGGTCAATCCCACTGACGCACTCTCAGTCACTGCTGTAGATTACTCCCACTGACCCACTCACTGTCACTGCTGAAGGTCATTCCCACTGACCCACTCACACTCACTGCGAAGGTCACTCCCACTGACCCAATCACAGTCGCTGCTGTAGGTTATTCCTACTGACACAATCACGGTCACTGTTGTATGTCACTCCCACTGACCCACTCACTGTCACTGCTGTCGATTTTTCCCACTGACCCACTCACTGACACTGCTGTAGGTTACTCCCAATGACGCTCTCACTATCATTGCTGTAGGTCATTCCCACTGACCCAATCTCGGTCACTTCTGTAGGTCAATCACAGAGACCCACTCTCTGTCACTGCTGTAGATTACTCCCACTGACCCACTCGCTGTCACTGCTGTCGGTCACCCCCACTGACCCACTCACTGACACAGGTGTAGGTTACTCTCACTGACCCAATGACAATCACTGCTGTAGGTCACTCTCACTGTCCCAATCATGGTCACTGTTGCAGTTCATTCCCACAGACCCACTCTCTGTCACTGCTGTAGATCCCTTCCCCTCCCTCAATCACGGTCACTGCTTTAGGTCACTCCCACTGACCCAATCAGAGCCACTGCTGTAGGTTAATCCAGCTTACCCAATCTCATTCACTGCTGTAGGTCATTCCTACTGAACCACTCAATGTCACTGCTGTCAGCCACTCCCACTGACCCAATCACAGCCACTGCTGTAGGTGACTATCACTGACCAACTCATAGTCACTGCTGTAGGTCAGTCCCACTCACCCAATCATGGTCACTACTGTAGGTCACTCCCACTTACCATATTACTGTCTCTGCTGTAGGTCGCCCCCACTGACGCTCTCACTATCATTGCTGTAGGTCACTCCCACTGACCCAATCACGGTCACTGCTGTAGGTCAATCCAGCTGACCCACTCTCAGTCACTGCTGTAGATTACTCCCCCTGACCAACTCACTGTCGCTGCTGTCTGTCACTCCCACTGACCCACAGACAGTCACTGCTGAAGGTTACTCCCACTGTCCCAAGCACAGTCACTGCTGTAGGTCGCTCTCACTGTCCCAATCATGGTCACTGTTGCAGATGATTTCCCCAGACCCACTCACTGGCACTGCGTAGGTCACTCCCACTGACCCTATCATAGACACTGCTGTAGGTCATTCCCTCTGACCCAATCATGGTCACTGCTGTAGGTCACTCCCACTGACCCACTCACTATCATTGCTGAAGGTCATTCCCATTGACCCAATCACGGTCACTGCTGTAGGTTAATCCCACTGACGCACTCTCAGTCACTCACCCAATCATGGTTACTGATGTAGGTCACTCCCACTGACCCAATCATGGTCACTGCAGTAGGTGGCTCCCACTTACCTAATCACGTTCTCTGCTGTAGGTCACTCCCACTGACCGTCTCACTATCATTGCTGTAGGTCATTCCCACTGACCCACTCACTGTCACTGCTGTCGGTCACTCCCACTGACCCACTCACTGACACTGCTGTACGTTACTCCCACTGACCCAATCACAATCACTGCTGTAGTTCACTCTCACTGTCCCAATCATGGTCACTGTTGCAGATGATTCCCACAGACCCACTCACTGTCACTGCGTAGGTCACTCCCACTGACCCTATCATAGTCACTGCTGTAGGTCACTCCCGCTGACCCAATCACAGTCACTGCTGTAGGTCATTCCCACTGATCCACTCACTCTAACAGCTGTAGGGTACTGCAACTGGCCCAATCACGGTCACTGCTGTAGGTCACTCCCATTGCCCCAATCACAGTCACTGCTGTATGTCATTCCCACTGACCCAATTAATGTCGCTGCTGTAGGTCATTCCCACTGACCCAATCACAGTCACTGCTGTAGGTCTTTCCCACTGACCATATCATGGTCACTGCTGTAGGTCAATCCCACTGACCCACTCACTGTCGAAGCTGTAGGTAATTCCCACTGAAACACTCACTGTCACTGCTGTCAACCACTCCCACTGACCCACTCACTGTCACTGCTGATTGCCACTCCTACTCACCCAATCATTGTTACTGCTGTAGGTCACTCCCACTGACCCAATCATGGTCACTGCTGTAGGTCGCTCCCACTGACCGTCTCACTATCATTGCTCTCGGTCATTCCCACTTACCCAATCACGGTCACTGCTGTAGGTCAATCCCACTGACGCACTCTCAGTCACTGCTGTCGGTCACTCCCACTGACCCACTCACTGACACTGCTGTAGGTTACTCCCACTGACCCAATCACAATCACTGCTGAAGGTCATTCTCACTGTCCCAATCATGGTCACTGTTGCAGTTCATTCCCACAGAACCCATCACAGCCACTGCTGTAGGTCACTCCCGCTGACTCAATCTCATTCACTGCTGAAGGTCATTCCCACTGACCCACTCACTCTCACTGCGTAGGTCACTCCCACTGACCCAATCACAGTCACTGCGGTAGGTCATTCCCACTGACACAATCACGGTCACTGCTCTAGGTCACTCCCACTTACCCAATCGCTCTCACTGCTGTAGGTCATTCCCACTGACCCAATCATCGTCAATGCTGTTGGTCATTCCCACTGACCCAATAATGGTCACTGCTGTAGGTCACCCCCACTGAACCGCTCACTGTCACAGGTGTAGGTCATTCCTACTGAACCAATCAATGTAACTGCTGTCAGACACTCCCACTGACCCACTCACTGTCACTGCTGTAGGTGACTCTCACTGACCAACTCATAGTCACTGCTTTAGGTCACTCCCACTCACCCAATCATGGTCACTGCTGTAGGTCACTCCCACTTACCATATCACTGTCTCTGCTGTAGGTCACCCCCACTGACGCTCTCACTATCATTGCTGTAGGTTATTCCCACTGACCCAATCACGGTCACTGGTGTAGGACAATCCCACTGACCCACTCACTGTCACTGCTGTAGGTGACTCCCACTGACCCAATCCCAATCTCTGCTGTAGTTCACTCTCACTGCCCCAATCATGGTCACTGTTGCAGTTCATTCCCACAGACCCACTCACTGTCACTGCTGTAGATCACTTCCACTCACTCAATCACGGTCACTGCTTTAGGTCACTCCCACTGACCCACTCATTATCATTGCTGTAGGTCATTCCCACTGACCCAATCACGGTCACTGCTGTAGGTCAATCCAACTGATCCACTCTCAGTCACTGCTGTAGATTACTCCCACTGACCCACTCACTGACACAGCTGTAGGTTACTCCCACTGACCCAATGACAATCACTGCTGTAGGTCACTCTCACTGTCCCAATCATGGTCACTGTTGCAGTTCATTCCCGCAGACCCACTCTCTGTAACTGCCATAGATCCCTTCCCCTCCCTCAATCACGGTCACTGCTTTAGGTCACTCCCACTGACCCAATCACAGCCACTGCTGTAGGTTACTCCAGCTGACCCAATCTCATTCACTGCTGAAGGTCATTCCCACTGACACACTCACTCTCACTGCGTAGGTCACTCCCACTGACCCAATCACAGTCACTGCTGTAGGTCATTCCCACTGACACAATCACGGTCACTGCTGTAGGTCACTCCAACTGACCTAATCACGGTCACTGCTCTAGGTCATTCTCACTGACTCAATCATCGTCAATGCTGTTGGACATTCCCACTGACCCAATCGCTCTCACTGCTGTAGGTCATTCCCACTGACCCAATCATCGTCAATGCTGTTGGTCATTCCCACTGACCCAATCATGGTCAGTGCTGTAGGTCACCCCCACTGAACCGCTCACTGTCACAGGTGTAGGTCATTCCTACTGAACCAATCAATGTAACTGCTGTCAGCCACTCCCACTGACCCACTCACTGTCACTGCTGTAGGTGACTCTCACTGACCAACTCATAGTCACTGCTTTAGGTCACTCCCACTCACCCAATCATGGTCACTGCTGTAGGTCACTCCCACTTACCATATCACTGTCTCTGCTGTAGGTCACCCCCACTGACGCTCTCACTATCATTGCTGTACGTTATTCCCACTGACCCAATCACGGTCACTGGTGTAGGACAATCCCACTGACCCACTCACTGTCACTGCTGTAGGTTACTCCCACTGACCCAATCCCAATCTCTGCTGTAGTTCACTCTCACTGCCCCAATCATGGTCACTGTTGCAGTTCATTCCCACAGACCCACTCTCTGTCACTGCTGTAGATCACTTCCACTCATTCAATCACGGTCACTGCTTTAGGTCACTCCCACTGACCCACTCACTGTCATTGCTGTAGGTCATTCCCACTGACCCAATCACGGTCACTGCTGTATGTCAATCCCACTGATCAACTCTCAGTCACTGCTGTAGATTACTCCCACTGACCCACTCGCTTTCACTGCTGTCGGCCACTCCCACTGACCCACTCACTGACACAGCTGTAGGTTACTCCCACTGACCCAATGACAATCACTGCTGTAGGTCACTCTCACTGTCCCAATCATGGTCACTGTTGCAGTTCATTCCCGCAGACCCACTCTCTGTCACTGCTGTAGATCACTTCCCCTCCCTCAATCACGGTCACTGATTTAGGTCACTCCCACGGACCCAATCACAGCCACTGCTGTAGGTTACTCCAGCTGACCCAATCTCATTCACTGCTGAAGGTCATTCCCACTGACAAACTCACTCTCACTGCGTAGGTCACTCCCACTGACCCAATCACAGTCACTGCTGTAGGTCATTCCCACTGACACAATCACGGTCACTGCTGTAGGTCACTCCAACTGACCTAATCACGGTCACTGCTGTAGGTCATTCCCACTGACCCAATCATCGTCAATGCTGTTGGACATTCCCACTGACCCAATCATGGTCACTGCTGTAGGTCACTCCCACTGAACCACTCATTGTCAATGCTGTAGGTCATTCCCACTGAACCACTCAATGTCACTGCTGTCAGCCACTCCCACTGACCCACTTACTGTCACTGCTGTAGATCACTCCCCTGACTCAATCACGGTCACTGCTTTAGGTCACTCCCACTGACCCAATCACAGCCACTGCTGTAGGTCACTCCCGCTGACCCAATCACAGTCACTGATGTAGGTCACTCCCACTCACCCAATCATGGTTACTGATGTAGGTCACTTCCACTGACCCAATCACGGTCACTGCTGTAGGTCAATCCCACTGACACACTCTCAGACACTGATGTAGATTACTCCCACTGACCCAATCGCGCTCACTGCTGTAGGTCATTCCCACTGACCCAATCATCGTCAATTCTGTAGGTCATTCCTACTGAACCACTCAATGTCACTGCTGTCAGCCACTCCCACTGACCCACTCACTGTCACTGATGTATGTGACTCTCACTGACCAACTCATAGTCACTGCTGTAGGTCACTACAACTCACCCAATCATGGTCACTGCTGTAGGTCACTCCCACTTACCATATCTCTGTCTCTGCTGTAGGTCACCCCCACTGACGTTCTCACTATCATTGCTGTAGGTCATTCCCACTGACCCAATCACGGTCACTGCTGTAGGTCAATCCCACTGACCCACTCTCAGTCACTGCTGTAGATTACTCCCCCTGACCCACTCACTGACACTGCTGTAGGTTACTCCCACTGACCCAATCACAATCACTGCTGTAGTTTACTCTCACTGTCCCAATAATGGTCACTGTTGCAGTTCATTCCGACAGACCCACTCTCTGTCACTGCTGTAGATCACTTCACCTCCCTCAATCACGGTCACTGCTTTAGGTCACTCCCACTGACCGAATCACAGCCACTGCTGTAGGTCATTCCCACTGACACAATCACGGTCACTGCTCTAGGTCACTCCCACTTACCCAATCGCTCTCACTGCTGTAGGTCATTCCCACTGACCCAATCATCGTCAATGCTGTTGGTTATTCCCACTGACCCAATCATGGTCACTGCTGTAGGTCACCCCCACTGAACCGCTCACTGTCACAGGTGTAGGTCATTCCTACTGAACCAATCAATGTAACTGCTGTCAGCCACTCCCACTGACCCACTCACTGTCACTGCTGTAGGTGACTCTCACTGACCAACTCATAGTCACTGCTTTAGGTCACTCCCACTCACCCAATCATGGTCACTGCTGTAGGTCACTCCCACTTACCATATCACTGTCTCTGCTGTAGGTCACCCCCACTGACGCTCTCACTATCATTGCTGTAGGTTATTCCCACTGACCCAATCACGGTCACTGGTGTAGGACAATCCCACTGACCCACTCAGTGTCACTGCTGTAGGTTACACCCACTGACCCAATCCCAATCTCTGCTGTAGTTCACTCTCACTGCCCCATTCATGGTCACTGTTGCAGTTCATTCCCACAGACCCACTCACTGTCACTGCTGTAGATCACTTCCACTCACTCAATCACGGTCACTGCTTTAGGTCACTCCCACTGACCCACTCATTATCATTGCTGTAGGTCATTCCCACTGACCCAATCACGGTCACTGCTGTCGGCCACTCCCACTGACCCACTCACTGACACAGCTGTAGGTTACTCCCACTGACCCAATGACAATCACTGCTGTAGGTCACTCTCACTGTCCCAATCATGGTCACTGTTGCAGTTCATTCCCGCAGACCCACTCTCTGTAACTGCCATAGATCCCTTCCCCTCCCTCAATCACGGTCACTGCTTTAGGTCACTCCCACTGACCCAATCACAGCCACTGCTGTAGGTTACTCCAGCTGACCCAATCTCATTCACTGCTGAAGGTCATTCCCACTGACACACTCACTCTCACTGCGTAGGTCACTCCCACTGACCCAATCACAGTCACTGCTGTCGGTCATTCCCACTGACACAATCACGGTCACTGCTGTAGGTCACTCCAACTGACCTAATCACGGTCACTGCTCTAGGTCATTCTCACTGACTCAATCATCGTCAATGCTGTTGGACATTCCCACTGACCCAATCGCTCTCACTGCTGTAGGTCATTCCCACTGACCCAATCATCGTCAATGCTGTTGGTCATTCCCACTGACCCAATCATGGTCACTGCTGTAGGTCACCCCCACTGAACCGCTCACTGTCACAGGTGTAGGTCATTCCTACTGAACCAATCAATGTAACTGCTGTCAGCCACTCCCACTGACCCACTCACTGTCACTGCTGTAGGTGACTCTCACTGACCAACTCATAGTCACTGCTTTAGGTCACTCCCACTCACCCAATCATGGTCACTGCTGTAGGTCACTCCCACTTACCATATCACTGTCTCTGCTGTAGGTCACCCCCACTGACGCTCTCACTATCATTGCTGTAGGTTATTCCCACTGACCCAATCACGGTCACTGGTGTAGGACAATCCCACTGACCCACTCACTGTCACTGCTGTAGGTTACTCCCACTGACCCAATCCCAATCTCTGCTGTAGTTCACTCTCACTGCCGCAATCATGGTCACTGTTGCAGTTCATTCCCACAGACCCACTCACTGTCACTGCTGTAGATCACTTCCACTCATTCAATCACGGTCACTGCTTTAGGTCACTCCCACTGACCCACTCACTGTCATTGCTGTAGGTCATTCCCACTGACCCAATCACGGTCACTGCTGTAGGTCAATCCCACTGATCAACTCTCAGTCACTGCTGTAGATTACTCCCACTGACCCACTCGCTTTCACTGCTGTCGGCCACTCCCACTGACCCACTCACTTACACAGCTATAGGTTACTCCCACTGACCCAATGACAATCACTGCTGTAGGTCACTCTCACTGTCCCAATCATGGTCACTGTTGCAGTTCATTCCCGCAGACCCACTCTCTGTCACTGCTGTAGATCCCTTCCCCTCCCTCAATCACGGTCACTGATTTAGGTCACTCCCACGGACCCAATCACAGCCACTGCTGTAGGTTACTCCAGCTGACCCAATCTCATTCACTGCTGAAGGTCATTCCCACTGACACACTCACTCTCACTGCGTAGGTCACTCCCACTGACCCAATCACAGTCACTGCTGTAGGTCATTCCCACTGACACAATCACGGTCACTGCTGTAGGTCACTCCAACTGACCTAATCACGGTCACTGCTGTAGGTCATTCCCACTGACCCAATCATCGTCAATGCTGTTGGACATTCCCACTGACCCAATCATGGTCACTGCTGTAGGTCACTCCCACTGAACCACTCATTGTCAATGCTGTCGGTCATTCCCACTGAACCACTCAATGTCACTGCTGTCAGCCACTCCCACTGACCCACTTACTGTCACTGCTGTAGATCACTCCCCTGACTCAATCACGGTCACTGCTTTAGGTCACTCCCACTGACCCAATCACAGCCACTGCTGTAGGTCACTCCCGCTGACCCAATCACAGTCACTGATGTAGGTCACTCCCACTCACCCAATCATGGTTACTGATGTAGGTCACTTCCACTGACCCAATCACGGTCACTGCTGTAGGTCAATCCCACTGACACACTCTCAGACACTGATGTAGATTACTCCCACTGACCCAATCGCGCTCACTGCTGTAGGTCATTCCCACTGACCCAATCATCGTCAATGCTGTAGGTCATTCCTACTGAACCACTCAATGTCACTGCTGTCAGCCACTCCCACTGACCCACTCACTGTCACTGATGTATGTGACTCTCACTGACCAACTCATAGTCACTGCTGTAGGTCACTACAACTCACCCAATCATGGTCACTGCTGTAGGTCACTCCCACTTACCATATCTCTGTCTCTGCTGTAGGTCACCCCCACTGACGTTCTCACTATCATTGCTGTAGGTCATTCCCACTGACCCAATCACGGTCACTGCTGTAGGTCAATCCCACTGACCCACTCTCAGTCACTGCTGTAGATTACTCCCCCTGACCCACTCACTGACACTGCTGTAGGTTACTCCCACTGACCCAATCACAATCACTGCTGTAGTTTACTCTCACTGTCCCAATAATGGTCACTGTTGCAGTTCATTCCGACAGACCCACTCTCTGTCACTGCTGTAGATCACTTCACCTCCCTCAATCACGGTCACTGCTTTAGGTCACTCCCACTGACCGAATCACAGCCACTGCTGTAGGTCATTCCCACTGACCCACTCACTGTCACTGCTGTAGTTCATTCCCACTGAAACACTCACTGTCACGGCTGTCAGACACTCCCACTGACCCACTCACTCTCTCTGCTGTAGGTCACTCCCACTCACCCAATCATGGTTACTCCTGTAGGTGACTTCCACTAACCCAATCATGGTCACTGCTGTAGGTCACTACCACTGACCCACTCACTATCATTGCTGTAGGTCATTCCCACTGACCCAATCACGGTCACTGCTGTAGGTCAATCCCACTGACCCACTCTCTGTCACTGCTGTAGATTACTCCCACTGACACACTCGCTGTCACTGCTGTCGGTCACCCCCACTGACCCACTCACTGACACAGCTGTTGGTTACTCCCACTGACCCAATGACAATCACTGCTGTAGGTCACTCTCACTGTCCCAATCATGGTCACTGTTGCAGTTCATTCCAACAGACCCACTCTCTGTCACTGCTGTAGATCCCTTCCCCTCCCTCAATCACGGTCACTGCTTTAGGTCACTCCCACTGACCCAATCAGAGCCACTGCTGTAGGTTAATCCAGCTTACCCAATCTCATTCACTGCTGAAGGTCATTCCCACTGACCCACTCACTCTCACTGCGTAGGTCACTCCCACTGACCCAATCACAGTCACTGCTGTAGGTCATTTCCACTGACACAATCACGGTCACTGCTGTAGGTCGCTCCATCTGACCCAATCACGGTCACTGCTGTAGGTCATTCCCACTGACCCAATCATCGTCAATGCTGTTGGACATTCCCACTGACTCAATCATGGTCACTGCTGTAGGTCACTCCCACTGAACCACTCATTGTCAATGCTGTAGGTCATTCCCACTGAACCAATCAGTGTCACTGCTGTCAGCCACTCCCACTGTCCCACTTACTATCATTGCTGTAAGTCATTCCCACTGACCCAATCAAGGTCACTGCTGTAGGTCAATCCCACTGACGCACTCTCAGTCACTGCTGTAGATTACTCCCACTGACCCACTCACTGTCACTGCTGAAGGTCATTCCCACTGACGCACTCACACTCACTGCGTAGGTCACTCCCACTGACCCAATCACAGTCGCTGCTGTAGGTTATTCCTACTGACACAATCACGGTCACTGCTGTATGTCACTCCCACTGACCCACTCACTGTCACTGCTGTCGATTTTTCCCACTGACCCACTCACTGACACTGCTGTAGGTTATTCCCAATGACGCTCTCACTATCATTGCTGTAGGTCATTCCCACTGACCCAATCTCGGTCACTTCTGTAGGTCAATCACAGAGACCCACTCTCTGTCACTGCTGTAGATTACTCCCCCTGACCAACTCACTGTCGCTGCTGTCTGTCACTCCCACTGACCCACAGACAGTCACTGCTGAAGGTTACTCCCACTGACCCAAGCACAGTCACTGCTGTAGGTCGCTCTCACTGTCCCAATCATGGTCACTGTTGCAGATGATTCCCCCAGACCCACTCACTGGCACTGCGTAGGTCACTCCCACTGACCCTATCATAGACACTGCTGTAGGTCATTCCCACTGACCCAATCATGGTCACTGCTGTAGGTCACTCCCACTGACCCACTCACTATCATTGCTGTAGGTCATTCCCATTGACCCAATCACGGTCACTGCTGTAGGTTAATCCCACTGACGCACTCTCAGTCACTCACCCAATCATGGTTACTGATGTAGGTCACTCCCACTGACCCAATCATGGTCACTGCTGTAGGTGGCTCCCACTTAACTAATAACGGTCTCTGCTGTAGGTCACTCCCACTGACCGTCTCACTATCATTGCTGTAGGTCATTCCCACTGACCCACTCACTGTCACTGCTGTCGGTCACTCCCACTGACCCACTCACTGACACTGCTGTACGTTACTCCCACTGACCCAATCACAATCACTGCTGTAGTTCACTCCCACTGACCCAATCACAGTCACTGCTGTAGGTCATTCCCACTGATCCACTCACTCTAACAGCTGTAGGGTACTGCAACTGGCCCAATCACGGTCACTGCTGTAGGTCACTCCCATTGCCCCAATCACAGTCACTGCTGTATGTCATTCCCACTGACCCAATTAATGTCTCTGCTGTAGGTCATTCCCACTGACCCAATCACAGTCACTGCTGTAGGTCTTTCCCACTGAACATATCATGGTCACTGCTGTAGGTCAATCCCACTGTCCCACTCACTGTCGAAGCTGTAGGTAATTCCCACTGAAACACTCACTGTCACTGCTGTCAACCACTCCCACTGACCCACTCACTGTCACTGCTGATTGCCACTCCAACTCACCCAATCATTGTTACTGCTGTAGGTCACTCCCACTGACCCAATCATGGTCACTGCTGTAGATCGCTCCCACTGACCGTCTCACTATCATTGCTCTCGGTCATTCCCACTTACTCAATCACGGTCACTGCTGTAGGTCAATCCCACTGACGCACTCTCAGTCACTGCTGTCGGTCACTCCCACTGACCCACTCACTGACACTGCTGTAGGTTACTCCCACTGACCCAATCACAATCACTGCTGAAGGTCATTCTCACTGTCCCAATCATGGTCACTCTTGCAGTTCATTCCCACAGAACCCATCACTGCCACTGCTGTAGGTCACTCCCGCTGACTCAATCTCATTCACTGCTGAAGGTCATTCCCACTGACCCACTCACTCTCACTGCGTAGGTCACTCCCACTGACCCATTCACAGTCACTGCGGTAGGTCATTCCCACTGACACAATCACGGTCACTGCTCTAGGTCACTCCCACTGACCCAATCGCTCTCACTGCTGTAGGTCATTCCCACTGACCCAATCATCGTCAATGCTGTTGGTCATTCCCACTGACCCAATCATGGTCACTGCTGTAGGTCACCCCCACTGAACCGCTCACTGTCACAGGTGTAGGTCATTCCTACTGAACCAATCAATGTAACTGCTGTCAGCCACTCCCACTGACCCACTCACTGTCACTGCTGTAGGTGACTCTCACTGACCAACTCATAGTCACTGCTTAAGGTCACTCCCACTCACCCAATCATGGTCACTGCTGTAGGTCACTCCCACTTACCATATCACTGTCTCTGCTGTAGGTCACCCCCACTGACGCTCTCACTATCATTGCTGTAGGTTATTCCCACTGACCCAATCACGGTCACTGGTGTAGGACAATCCCACTGACCCACTCACTGTCACTGCTGTAGGTTACTCCCACTGACCCAATCCCAATCTCTGCTGTAGTTCACTCTCACTGCCCCAATCATGGTCACTGTTGCAGTTCATTCCCACAGACCCACTCACTGTCACTGCTGTAGATCACTTCCCCTCACTCAATCACGGTCACTGCTTTAGGTCACTCCCACTGACCCACTCACTGTCATTGCTGTAGGTCATTCCCACTGACCCAATCACGGTCACTGCTGTAGGTCAATCCCACTGATCCACTCTCAGTCATTGCTGTAGATTACTCCCACTGACCCACTCGCTTTCACTGCTGTCGGCCACTCCCACTGACCCACTCACTGACACAGCTGTAGGTTACTCCCACTGACCCAATGACAATCACTGCTGTAGGTCACTCTCACTGTCCCAATCATGGTCACTGTTGCAGTTCATTCCCGCAGACCCACTCTCTGTCATTGCTGCAGATCCCTTCCCCTCCCTCAATCACGGTCACTGCTTTAGGTCACTCCCACTGACCCAATCACAGCCACTGCTGTAGGTTACTCCAGCTGACCCAATCTCATTCACTGCTGAAGGTCATTCCCACTGACACACTCACTCTCACTGCGTAGGTCACTCCCACTGACCCAATCACAGTCACTGCTGTAGGTCATTCCCACTGACACAATCACGGTCACTGCTGTAGGTCACTCCAACTGACCTAATCACGGTCACTGCTGTAGGTCATTCTCACTGACTCAATCATCGTCAATGCTGTTGGACATTCCCACTGACCGAATCATGATCACTGCTGTAGGTCACTCCCACTGAACCACTCATTGTCAATGCTGTAGGTCATTCCCACTGAACCACTCAATGTCACTGCTGTCAGCCACTCCCACTGACCCACTTACTGTCACTGCTGTAGATCACTCCCCTGACTCAATCACGGTCACTGCTTTAGGTCACTCCCACTGACCCAATCACAGCCACTGCTTTAGGTCACTCCCGCTGACCCAATCACAGTCACTGATGTAGGTCACTCCCACTCACCCAATCATGGTTACTGATGTAGGTCACTTCCACTGACCCAATCACGGTCACTGCTGTAGGTCAATCCCACTGACACACTCTCAGACACTGATGTAGATTACTCCCACTGACCCAATTACACCCACTGCTGTAGGTCACTCCCGCTGACCCAATCACAGTCACTGATGTAGGGCACTACCACTCACCCAATCATGGTTCCTGATGTAGGTCACTTCCACTGACCCAATCATGGTCACTGCTGTAGGTCACTCCCACTGACCCACTCACTATCATTGCTGTAGGTCATTCCCACTGACCCAATCACGGTCACTGCTGTAGGTCAATTCCACTGACGCACTCTCAGTCACTGCTGTAGATTACTCCCACTGACCCACTCACTGTCACTGCTGAAGGTCATTCCCACTGACCCACTCACACTCACTGCGTAGGTCACTCCCACTGACCCAATCACTGTCACTGCTGTAGGTCATTCCTACTGACACAATCGCGGTCACTGCAGTATGTCACTCCCACTGACCCAATCACTGTCACTGCTGAAGGTCATTCCCACTGACCCACTCACACTCACTGCGTAGGTCACTCCCACTGACCCAATCACAGCCACTGCTGTAGGTCACTCGCGCTGACCCAATCACAGTCACTGATGTAGGTCACTCCCACTCACCCAATCATGGTTACTGATGTAGGTCACTTCAACTGACCCAATCATGGTCACTGCTGTAGGTCACTCCCACTGACCCACTCACTATCATTGCTGTAGGTCATTCCCACTGACCCAATCACGGTCACTACTGTAGGTCAATCCCACTGACGCACTCTCAGACACTGCTGTAGTTTACTCCCACTGACCCACTCACTGTCACTGCTGAAGGTCATTCCCACTGACCCACTCAAACTCACTGCGTAGGTCACTCCCAATGACCCAATCACTGTCCCTGCTGTAGGTCATTCGTACCGACACAATCTCGGTCACTGCAGTATGTCACTCCCACTGACCCAATCACGGTCACTGCTGTAGGTCATTCCCACAGACCGAATCATCGTCACTGCTGTAGGTCACTCCCACTGACCCACTCACTATCATTGCTGTAGGTCATTCCCACAGACCCACTCACTGTCACTGCGTAGGTCACTCCCACTGACCCTATCATAGTCACTGCTGTAGGTCACTCCCGCTGACCCAATCACAGTCACTGCTGTAGGTCATTCCCACTGATCCACTCACTCTAACAGCTGTAGGGTACTGCAACTGGCCCAATCACGGTCACTGCTGTAGTTCACTCCCATTGCCCCAATCACAGTCACTGCTGTATGTCATTCCCACTGACCCAATTAATGTCGCTGCTGTAGGTCATTCCCACTGACCCAATCACAGTCACTGCTGTAGGTCTTTCCCACTGACCATATCATGGTCACTGCTGTAGGTCAATCCCACTGTCCCACTCACTGTCGAAGCTGTAGGTAATTCCCACTGAAACACTCACTGTCACTGCTGTCAACCACTCCCACTGACCCACTCACTGTCACTGCTGATTGCCACTCCCACTCACCCAATCATTGTTACTGCTGTAGGTCACTCCCACTGACCCAATCATGGTCACTGCTGTAGATCGCTCCCACTGACCGTCTCACTATCATTGCTCTCGGTCATTCCCACTTACCCAATCACGGTCACTGCTGTAGGTCAATCCCACTGACGCACTCTCAGTCACTGCTGTCGGTCACTCCCACTGACCCACTCACTGACACTGCTGTAGGTTACTCCCACTGACCCAATCACAATCACTGCTGAAGGTCATTCTCACTGTCCCAATCATGGTCACTGTTGCAGTTCATTCCCACAGAACCCATCACAGCCACTGCTGTAGGTCACTCCCGCTGACTCAATCTCATTCACTGCTGAAGGTCATTCCCACTGACCCACTCACTCTCACTGCGTAGGTCACTCCCACTGACCCAATGACAATCACTGCTGTAGGTCACTCTCACTGTCCCAATCATGGTCACTGTTGCAGTTCATTCCCGCAGACCCACTCTCTGTCATTGCTGCAGATCCCTTCCCCTCCCTCAATCACGGTCACTGCTTTAGGTCACTCCCACTGACCCAATCACAGCCACTGCTGTAGGTTACTCCAGCTGACCCAATCTCATTCACTGCTGAAGGTCATTCCCACTGACACACTCACTCTCACTGCGTAGGTCACTCCCACTGACCCAATCACAGTCACTGCTGTAGGTCATTCCCACTGACACAATCACGGTCACTGCTGTAGGTCACTCCAACTGACCTAATCACGGTCACTGCTGTAGGTCATTCTCACTGACTCAATCATCGTCAATGCTGTTGGACATTCCCACTGACCGAATCATGATCACTGCTGTAGGTCACTCCCACTGAACCACTCATTGTCAATGCTGTAGGTCATTCCCACTGAACCACTCAATGTCACTGCTGTCAGCCACTCCCACTGACCCACTTACTGTCACTGCTGTAGATCACTCCCCTGACTCAATCACGGTCACTGCTTTAGGTCACTCCCACTGACCCAATCACAGCCACTGCTTTAGGTCACTCCCGCTGACCCAATCACAGTCACTGATGTAGGTCACTCCCACTCACCCAATCATGGTTACTGATGTAGGTCACTTCCACTGACCCAATCACGGTCACTGCTGTAGGTCAATCCCACTGACACACTCTCAGACACTGATGTAGATTACTCCCACTGACCCAATTACACCCACTGCTGTAGGTCACTCCCGCTGACCCAATCACAGTCACTGATGTAGGGCACTACCACTCACCCAATCATGGTTCCTGATGTAGGTCACTTCCACTGACCCAATCATGGTCACTGCTGTAGGTCACTCCCACTGACCCACTCACTATCATTGCTGTAGGTCATTCCCACTGACCCAATCACGGTCACTGCTGTAGGTCAATTCCACTGACGCACTCTCAGTCACTGCTGTAGATTACTCCCACTGACCCACTCACTGTCACTGCTGAAGGTCATTCCCACTGACCCACTCACACTCACTGCGTAGGTCACTCCCACTGACCCAATCACTGTCACTGCTGTAGGTCATTCCTACTGACACAATCGCGGTCACTGCAGTATGTCACTCCCACTGACCCAATCACTGTCACTGCTGAAGGTCATTCCCACTGACCCACTCACACTCACTGCGTAGGTCACTCCCACTGACCCAATCACAGCCACTGCTGTAGGTCACTCGCGCTGACCCAATCACAGTCACTGATGTAGGTCACTCCCACTCACCCAATCATGGTTACTGATGTAGGTCACTTCAACTGACCCAATCATGGTCACTGCTGTAGGTCACTCCCACTGACCCACTCACTATCATTGCTGTAGGTCATTCCCACTGACCCAATCACGGTCACTACTGTAGGTCAATCCCACTGACGCACTCTCAGACACTGCTGTAGTTTACTCCCACTGACCCACTCACTGTCACTGCTGAAGGTCATTCCCACTGACCCACTCAAACTCACTGCGTAGGTCACTCCCAATGACCCAATCACTGTCCCTGCTGTAGGTCATTCGTACCGACACAATCTCGGTCACTGCAGTATGTCACTCCCACTGACCCAATCACGGTCACTGCTGTAGGTCATTCCCACAGACCGAATCATCGTCACTGCTGTAGGTCACTCCCACTGACCCACTCACTATCATTGCTGTAGGTCATTCCCACAGACCCACTCACTGTCACTGCGTAGGTCACTCCCACTGACCCTATCATAGTCACTGCTGTAGGTCACTCCCGCTGACCCAATCACAGTCACTGCTGTAGGTCATTCCCACTGATCCACTCACTCTAACAGCTGTAGGGTACTGCAACTGGCCCAATCACGGTCACTGCTGTAGTTCACTCCCATTGCCCCAATCACAGTCACTGCTGTATGTCATTCCCACTGACCCAATTAATGTCGCTGCTGTAGGTCATTCCCACTGACCCAATCACAGTCACTGCTGTAGGTCTTTCCCACTGACCATATCATGGTCACTGCTGTAGGTCAATCCCACTGTCCCACTCACTGTCGAAGCTGTAGGTAATTCCCACTGAAACACTCACTGTCACTGCTGTCAACCACTCCCACTGACCCACTCACTGTCACTGCTGATTGCCACTCCCACTCACCCAATCATTGTTACTGCTGTAGGTCACTCCCACTGACCCAATCATGGTCACTGCTGTAGATCGCTCCCACTGACCGTCTCACTATCATTGCTCTCGGTCATTCCCACTTACCCAATCACGGTCACTGCTGTAGGTCAATCCCACTGACGCACTCTCAGTCACTGCTGTCGGTCACTCCCACTGACCCACTCACTGACACTGCTGTAGGTTACTCCCACTGACCCAATCACAATCACTGCTGAAGGTCATTCTCACTGTCCCAATCATGGTCACTGTTGCAGTTCATTCCCACAGAACCCATCACAGCCACTGCTGTAGGTCACTCCCGCTGACTCAATCTCATTCACTGCTGAAGGTCATTCCCACTGACCCACTCACTCTCACTGCGTAGGTCACTCCCACTGACCCAATCACAGTCACTGCGGTAGGTCATTCCCACTGACACAATCACGGTCACTGCTCTAGGTCACTCCCACTGACCCAATCGCTCTCACTGCTGTAGGTCATTCCCACTGACCCAATCATCGTCAATGCTGTTGGTCATTCCCACTGACCCAATCATGGTCACTGCTGTAGGTCACCCCCACTGAACCGCTCACTGTCACAGGTGTAGGTCATTCCTACTGAACCAATCAATGTAACTGCTGTCAGCCACTCCCACTGACCCACTCACTGTCACTGCTGTAGGTGACTCTCACTGACCAACTCATAGTCACTGCTTTAGGTCACTCCCACTCACCCAATCATGGTCACTGCTGTAGGTCACTCCCACTTACCATATCACTGTCTCTGCTGTAGGTCACCTCCACTGACGCTCTCACTATCATTGCTGTAGGTTATTCCCACTGACCCAATCACGGTCACTGGTGTAGGACAATCCCACTGACCCACTCACTGTCACTGCTGTAGGTTACTCCCACTGACCCAATCCCAATCTCTGCTGTAGTTCACTCTCACTGCCCCAATCATGGTCACTGTTGCAGTTCATTCCCACAGACCCACTCACTGTCACTGCTGTAGATCACTTCCCCTCACTCAATCACGGTCACTGCTTTAGGTCACTCCCACTGACCCACTCACTGTCATTGCTGTAGGTCATTCCCACTGACCCAATCACGGTCACTGCTGTAGGTCAATCCCACTGATCCACTCTCAGTCACTGCTGTAGATTACTCCCACTGACCCACTCGCTTTCACTGCTGTCGGCCACTCCCACTGACCCACTCACTGACACAGCTGTAGGTTACTCCCACTGACCCAATGACAATCACTGCTGTAGGTCACTCTCACTGTCCCAATCATGGTCACTGTTGCAGTTCATTCCCGCAGACCCACTCTCTGTCACTGCTGCAGATCCCTTCCCCTCCCTCAATCACGGTCACTGCTTTAGGTCACTCCCACTGACCCAATCACAGCCACTGCTGTAGGTTACTCCAGCTGACCCAATCTCATTCACTGCTGAAGGTCATTCCCACTGACAAACTCACTCTCACTGCGTAGGTCACTCCCACTGACCCAATCACAGTCACTGCTGTAGGTCATTCCCACTGACACAATCACGGTCACCGCTGTAGGTCACTCCAACTGACCTAATCACGGTCACTGCTGTAGGTCATTCTCACTGACTCAATCATCGTCAATGCTGTTGGACATTCCCACTGACCCAATCATGATCACTGCTGTAGGTCACTCCCACTGAACCACTCATTGTCAATGCTGTAGGTCATTCCCACTGAACCACTCAATGTCACTGCTGTCAGCCACTCCCACTGACCCACTTACTGTCACTGCTGTAGATCACTCCCCTGACTCAATCACGGTCACTGCTTTAGGTCACTCCCACTGACCCAATCACAGCCACTGCTTTAGGTCACTCCCGCTGACCCAATCACAGTCACTGATGTAGGTCACTCCCACTCACCCAATCATGGTTACTGATGTAGGTCACTTCCACTGACCCAATCACGGTCACTGCTGTAGGTCAATCCCACTGACACACTCTCAGACACTGATGTAGATTACTCCCACTGACCCAATTACAGCCACTGCTGTAGGTCACTCCCGCTGACCCAATCACAGTCACTAATGTAGGTCACTCCCACTCACCCAATCATGGTTCCTGATGTAGGTCACTTCCACTGACCCAATCATGGTCACTGCTGTAGGTCATTCCCACTGACCCACTCACACTCACTGCGTAGGTCACTCCCACTGACCCAATCACTGTCACTGCTGTCGGTCATTCCTACTGACACAATCGCGGTCACTGCAGTATGTCACTCCCACTGACCCAATCACTGTCACTACTGAAGGTCATTCCCACTGACCCACTCACACTCACTGCGTAGGTCACTCCCACTGACCCAATCACAGCCACTGCTGTAGGTCACTCGCGCTGACCCAATCACAGTCACTGATGTAGGTCACTCCCACTAACCCAAACATGGTTACTGATGTAGGTCACTTCCACTGACCCAATCATGGTCACTGCTGTAGGTCACTCCCACTGACCCACTCACTATCATTGCTGTAGGTCATTCCCACTGACCCAATCACGGTCACTACTGTAGGTCAATCCCACTGACGCACTCTCAGACACTGCTGTAGTTTACTCCCACTGACCCACTCACTGTCACTGCTGAAGGTCATTCCCACTGACCCACTCAAACTCACTGCGTAGGTCACTCCCAATGACCCAATCACTGTCCCTGCTGTAGGTCATTCGTACCGACACAATCTCGGTCACTGCAGTATGTCACTCCCACTGACCCAATCACGGTCACTGCTGTAGGTCATTCCCACAGACCCAATCATCGTCACTGCTGTAGGTCACTCCCACTGACCCACTCACTGTCACTGCTCTAGGTGACTCTCACTGACTAAATCATAGTCACTGCTGTAGGTCACTCCCACTCACCAAATCATGGTCACTGCTGTAGGTCACTTCCACTCACCATATCACTGTCTCTGCTGTAGGTCACTCCCACTGACGCTCTCACTATCATTGCTGTAGGTCATTCCCACTGACCCAATCACGGTCACTGCTGTATGTCAATCCCACTGACCCACTCTCAGTCACTGCTGAAGATTACTCCCACTGACACAATCACAGTCACTGCTGTAGCTCATTCCCACCGACACAATCACGGTCACTGCTGTAGGTCACTCCAACTGACCCAATCACGGTCACTGCTGTAGTTCATTCCCACGGACCCAATCATCGTGAATGCTGTTGGTCATTCCCACTGTCCCAATCATGGTCACTGTTGCAGATGATTCCCACAGACCCACTCACTGTCACTGCGTAGGTCACTCCCACTGACACTATCATAGTCACTGCTGTAGGCCATTCCCACTGACACAATCAGAGCCACTGCTGTAGGTCACTCCCGCTGACCCAATCACAGTAACTGCTGTAGGTCATTCCAACTGATCCACTCACTCTCACAGCTGTAGGGTACTGCAACTGACCCAATGACGGTCACTGCTGTAGGTCCTCCCACTGCCCCAATCACAGTCACTGCTGTATGTCATTCCCACTGACCCAATTAATGTCGCTGCTGTAGGTCATTCCCACTGACCCAATCACAGTCACTGCTGTAGGTCTTTCCCACTGACCATATCATGGTCATTGCTGTAGGTCACTCCCACTGTCCCACTCACTGTCGCTGCTGTAGGTAATTCCCATTGAAACAGTCACTGTCACTGCTGTCAACCACTCCCACTGACCCACTCACTGTCACTGCTGATTGCCACTCCCACTCACCCAATCATTGTTACTGCTGTAGGTCACTCCCACTGACCCAATCATGGTCACTGCTGTAGATCGCTCCCACTGACCGTCTCACTATCATTGCTCTCGGTCATTCCCACTTACCCAATCACGGTCACTGCTGTAGGTCAATCCCACTGACGCACTCTCAGTCACTGCTGTCGGTCACTCCCACTGACCCACTCACTGACACTGCTGTAGGTTACTCCCACTGACCCAATCACAATCACTGCTGAAGGTCATTCTCACTGTCCCAATCATGGTCACTGTTGCAGTTCATTCCCACAGAACCCATCACAGCCACTGCTGTAGGTCACTCCCGCTGACTCAATCTCATTCACTGCTGAAGGTCATTCCCACTGACCCACTCACTCTCACTGCGTAGGTCACTCCCACTGACCCAATCACAGTCACTGCGGTAGGTCATTCCCACTGACACAATCACGGTCACTGCTCTAGGTCACTCCCACTGACCCAATCGCTCTCACTGCTGTAGGTCATTCCCACTGACCCAATCATCGTCAATGCTGTTGGTCATTCCCACTGACCCAATCATGGTCACTGCTGTAGGTCACCCCCACTGAACCGCTCACTGTCACAGGTGTAGGTCATTCCTACTGAACCAATCAATGTAACTGCTGTCAGCCACTCCCACTGACCCACTCACTGTCACTGCTGTAGGTGACTCTCACTGACCAACTCATAGTCACTGCTTTAGGTCACTCCCACTCACCCAATCATGGTCACTGCTGTAGGTCACTCCCACTTACCATATCACTGTCTCTGCTGTAGGTCACCTCCACTGACGCTCTCACTATCATTGCTGTAGGTTATTCCCACTGACCCAATCACGGTCACTGGTGTAGGACAATCCCACTGACCCACTCACTGTCACTGCTGTAGGTTACTCCCACTGACCCAATCCCAATCTCTGCTGTAGTTCACTCTCACTGCCCCAATCATGGTCACTGTTGCAGTTCATTCCCACAGACCCACTCACTGTCACTGCTGTAGATCACTTCCCCTCACTCAATCACGGTCACTGCTTTAGGTCACTCCCACTGACCCACTCACTGTCATTGCTGTAGGTCATTCCCACTGACCCAATCACGGTCACTGCTGTAGGTCAATCCCACTGATCCACTCTCAGTCACTGCTGTAGATTACTCCCACTGACCCACTCGCTTTCACTGCTGTCGGCCACTCCCACTGACCCACTCACTGACACAGCTGTAGGTTACTCCCACTGACCCAATGACAATCACTGCTGTAGGTCACTCTCACTGTCCCAATCATGGTCACTGTTGCAGTTCATTCCCGCAGACCCACTCTCTGTCACTGCTGCAGATCCCTTCCCCTCCCTCAATCACGGTCACTGCTTTAGGTCACTCCCACTGACCCAATCACAGCCACTGCTGTAGGTTACTCCAGCTGACCCAATCTCATTCACTGCTGAAGGTCATTCCCACTGACAAACTCACTCTCACTGCGTAGGTCACTCCCACTGACCCAATCACAGTCACTGCTGTAGGTCATTCCCACTGACACAATCACGGTCACTGCTGTAGGTCACTCCAACTGACCTAATCACGGTCACTGCTGTAGGTCATTCTCACTGACTCAATCATCGTCAATGCTGTTGGACATTCCCACTGACCCAATCATGATCACTGCTGTAGGTCACTCCCACTGAACCACTCATTGTCAATGCTGTAGGTCATTCCCACTGAACCACTCAATGTCACTGCTGTCAGCCACTCCCACTGACCCACTTACTGTCACTGCTGTAGATCACTCCCCTGACTCAATCACGGTCACTGCTTTAGGTCACTCCCACTGACCCAATCACAGCCACTGCTTTAGGTCACTCCCGCTGACCCAATCACAGTCACTGATGTAGGTCACTCCCACTCACCCAATCATGGTTACTGATGTAGGTCACTTCCACTGACCCAATCACGGTCACTGCTGTAGGTCAATCCCACTGACACACTCTCAGACACTGATGTAGATTACTCCCACTGACCCAATTACAGCCACTGCTGTAGGTCACTCCCGCTGACCCAATCACAGTCACTAATGTAGGTCACTCCCACTCACCCAATCATGGTTCCTGATGTAGGTCACTTCCACTGACCCAATCATGGTCACTGCTGTAGGTCATTCCCACTGACCCACTCACACTCACTGCGTAGGTCACTCCCACTGACCCAATCACTGTCACTGCTGTAGGTCATTCCTACTGACACAATCGCGGTCACTGCAGTATGTCACTCCCACTGACCCAATCACTGTCACTGCTGAAGGTCATTCCCACTGACCCACTCACACTCACTGCGTAGGTCACTCCCACTGACCCAATCACAGCCACTGCTGTAGGTCACTCGCGCTGACCCAATCACAGTCACTGATGTAGGTCACTCCCACTAACCCAAACATGGTTACTGATGTAGGTCACTTCCACTGACCCAATCATGGTCACTGCTGTAGGTCACTCCCACTGACCCACTCACTATCATTGCTGTAGGTCATTCCCACTGACCCAATCACGGTCACTACTGTAGGTCAATCCCACTGACGCACTCTCAGACACTGCTGTAGTTTACTCCCACTGACCCACTCACTGTCACTGCTGAAGGTCATTCCCACTGACCCACTCAAACTCACTGCGTAGGTCACTCCCAATGACCCAATCACTGTCCCTGCTGTAGGTCATTCGTACCGACACAATCTCGGTCACTGCAGTATGTCACTCCCACTGACCCAATCACGGTCACTGCTGTAGGTCATTCCCACAGACCCAATCATCGTCACTGCTGTAGGTCACTCCCACTGACCCACTCACTGTCACTGCTCTAGGTGACTCTCACTGACTAAATCATAGTCACTGCTGTAGGTCACTCCCACTCACCAAATCATGGTCACTGCTGTAGGTCACTTCCACTCACCATATCACTGTCTCTGCTGTAGGTCACTCCCACTGACGCTCTCACTATCATTGCTGTAGGTCATTCCCACTGACCCAATCACGGTCACTGCTGTATGTCAATCCCACTGACCCACTCTCAGTCACTGCTGAAGATTACTCCCACTGACACAATCACAGTCACTGCTGTAGCTCATTCCCACCGACACAATCACGGTCACTGCTGTAGGTCACTCCAACTGACCCAATCACGGTCACTGCTGTAGTTCATTCCCACGGACCCAATCATCGTGAATGCTGTTGGTCATTCCCACTGTCCCAATCATGGTCACTGTTGCAGATGATTCCCACAGACCCACTCACTGTCACTGCGTAGGTCACTCCCACTGACACTATCATAGTCACTGCTGTAGGCCATTCCCACTGACACAATCAGAGCCACTGCTGTAGGTCACTCCCGCTGACCCAATCACAGTCACTGCTGTAGGTCATTCCAACTGATCCACTCACTCTCACAGCTGTAGGGTACTGCAACTGACCCAATGACGGTCACTGCTGTAGGTCCTCCCACTGCCCCAATCACAGTCACTGCTGTATGTCATTCCCACTGACCCAATTAATGTCGCTGCTGTAGGTCATTCCCACTGACCCAATCACAGTCACTGCTGTAGGTCTTTCCCACTGACCATATCATGGTCATTGCTGTAGGTCACTCCCACTGTCCCACTCACTGTCGCTGCTGTAGGTAATTCCCATTGAAACAGTCACTGTCACTGCTGTCAACCACTCCCACTGACCCACTCACTGTCACTGCTGATTGCCACTCAAACTCACCCAATCATTGTTACTGCTGTAGGTCACTCCCACTGACCCAATCATGGTCACTGCTGTAGGTCGCTCCCACTTACCTAATCACGGTCTCTGCTGTAGGTCACTCCCACTGACCGTCTCACTATCATTGCTGTAGGTCATTCCCACTTACCCAATCACGGTCACTGCTGTAGGTCAATCCCACTGACGCACTCTCAGTCACTGCTGTAGATTAATCCCACTGACACACTCAATGTCACTGCTGTCGGTCACTCCCACTGACCCACTCACTGACACTGCTGTAGGTTACTCCCACTGACCCAATCACAATCACTGCTGTAGGTCATTCTCACTGTCCCAATCATGGTCACTGTTGCAGATCATTCCCACAGAACCAATCACAGCCACTGCTGTAGGTCACTCCCGCTGACTCAATCTCATTCACTGCTGAAGGTCATTCCCACTGACCCACTCACTGTCACTGCGTAGGTCACTCCCACTGACACAATCACGGTCACTGCTCTAGGTCACTCCCACTGACCCAATCGCTCTCACTGCTGTAGGTCATTCCCACTGACCCAATCATCGTCAATGCAGTTGGTCATTCCCACTGACCCAATCATGGTCACTGCTGTAGGTCACTCCCACTGAACCGCTCACTGTCACAGCTGTAGGTGATTCCTACTGAACCACTCAATGTCACTGCTGTCAGCCACTCCCACTGATCCACTCAATCTCACTGATGTAGGTGACTCTCACTGACCAACTCATAGTCACTGCTTTAGGTCACTCCCACTCACCCAATCATGGTCACTGCTGTAGGTCACTCCCACTTACCATATCACTGTCTCTGCTGTAGGTCACCCCCACTGACGCTCTCACTATCATTGCTGTAGGTCATTCCCACTGACCCAATCACGGTCACTGCTGTAGGTCAATCGCACTGACCCACTCTCAGTCACTGCTGTAGATTACTCCCCCTGACCCACTCACTGTCACTGCTGTCGATCATTCCCACTGACCCACTCACTGACACTGCTGTAGGTTACTCCCACTGACCCAAACCCAATCACTGCTGTAGTTCACTCTCACTGTCCCAATCATGGTCACTGTTGCAGTTCATTCCCACAGACCCACTCACGGTCACTGCTGTAGATCACTTCCACTCACTCAATCACGGTGACTGCGTTAGGTCATTCCCACTGACCCAATCACAGCCACTGCTGTAGGTCACTCCCGCTGACTCAATCTCATTCACTGCTGAAGGTCATTCCCACTGACCCACTCACTCTCATTGCGCAGGTCATTCCCACTGATACAAGCACGGTCACTGCTGTAGGTCAATCCCACTGACCCAATCGCGCTCACTGCTGTAGGTCATTCCCACTGACCCAATCATCGTCAATGCTGTAGGTCATTCCTACTGAACCACTCAATGTCACTGCTGTCAGCCACTCCCACTGACCCACTCACTGTCACTGCTGTATATGACTCTCACTGACCAACTCATAGTCACTGCTGTAGGTCAGTCCCACTCACCCAATCATGGTCACTACTGTAGGTCACTCCCACTTACCATATTACTGTCTCTGCTGTAGGTCGCCCCCACTGACGCTCTCACTATCATTGCTGTAGGTCACTCCCACTGACCCAATCACGGTCACTGCTGAAGGTTACTCCCACTGACCCAAGCACAGTCACTGCTGTAGGTCGCTCTCATTATCCCAATCATGGTCACTTTTGCAGATGATTTCACCAGACCCACTCACTGGCACTGCGTAGGTCACTCCCACTGACCCTATCATAGACACTGCTGTAGGTCATTCCCACTGACCCAATCATGGTCACTGCTGTAGGTCACTCCCACTGACCCACTCACTATCATTGCTGTAGGTCATTCCCATTGACCCAATCACGGTCACTGCTGTAGGTTAATCCCACTGACGCACTCTCAGTCACTCACCCAATCATGGTTACTGATGTAGGTCACTCCCACTGACTCAATCATGGTCACTGCTGTAGGTGGCTCCCACTTACCTAATCACGGTCTCCTCTGTAGGTCACTCCCACTGACCTTCTCACTATTATTGCTGTAGGTCATTCCCACTGACCCACTCACTGTCACTGCTGTCGGTCACTCCCACTGACCCACTCACTGACACTGCTGTACGTTACTCCCACTGACCCAATCACAATCACTGCTGTAGTTCACTCTCACTGTCCCAATCATGGTCACTGTTGCAGATGATTCCCACAGACCCACTCACTGTCACTGCGTAGGTCACTCCCACTGACCCTATCATAGTCACTGCTGTAGGTCACTCCCGCTGACCCAATCACAGTCACTGCTGTAGGTCATTCCCACTGATCCACTCACTCTAACAGCTGTAGGGTACTGCAACTGGCCCAATCACGGTCACTGCTGTAGGTCACTCCCATTGCCCCAATCACAGTCACTGCTGTATGTCATTCCCACTGACCCAATTAATGTCGCTGCTGTAGGTCATTCCCACTGACCCAATCACAGTCAATGCTGTAGGTCTTTCCCACTGACCATATCATGGTCACTGCTGTAGGTCAATCCCACTGTCCCACTCACTGTCGAAGCTGTAGGTAATTCCCACTGAAACACTCACTGTCACTGCTGTCAACCACTCCCACTGACCCACTCACTGTCACTGCTGATTGCCACTCCTACTCACCCAATCATTGTTACTGCTGTAGGTCACTCCCACTGACCCAATCATGATCACTGCTGTAGGTCGCTCCCACTGACCGTCTCACTATCATTGCTCTCGTTCATTCCCACTTACACAATCACGGTCACTGCTGTTGGTCAATCCCACTGACGCACTCTCAGTCACTGCTGTCGGTCACTCCCACTGACCCACTCACTGACACTGCTGTAGGTTACTCCCACTGACCCAATCACAATCACTGCTGAAGGTCATTCTCACAGTCCCAATCATGGTCACTGTTGCAGTTCATTCCCACAGAACCCATCACAGCCACTGCTGTAGGTCACTCCCGCTGACTCAATCTCATTCACTGCTGAAGGTCACTCCCACTGACCCACTCACTCTCACTGCGTAGGTCACTCCCACTGACCCAATCACAGTCACTGCGGTAGGTCATTCCCACTGACACAATCACGGTCACTGCTCTAGGTCACTCCCACTGACCCAATCGATCTCACTGCTGTAGGTCATTCCCACTGACCCAATCATCGTCAATGCTGTTGGTCATTCCCACTGACCCAATCATGGTCACTGCTGTAGGTCACCCCCACTGAACCGCTCACTGTCACAGGTGTAGGTCATTCCTACTGAACCAATCAATGTAACTGCTGTCAGCCACTCCCACTGACCCACTCACTGTCACTGCTGTAGGTGACTCTCACTGACCAACTCATAGTCACTGCTTTAGGTCACTCCCACTCACCCAATCATGGTCACTGCTGTAGGTCACTCCCACTTACCATATCACTGTCTCTGCTGTAGGTCACCCCCACTGACGCTCTCACTATCATTGCTGTAGGTTATTCCCACTGACCCAATTACTGTCACTGCTGTAGGTTACTCCCACTGACCCAATCCCAATCTCTGCTGTAGTTCACTCTCACTGCCCCAATCATGGTCACTGTTGCAGTTCATTCCCACAGACCCACTCACTGTCACTGCTGTAGATCACTTCCACTCACTCAATCACGGTCACTGCTTTAGGTCACTCCCACTGACCCACTCATTATCATTGCTGTAGGTCATTCCCACTGACCCAATCACGGTCACTGCTGTAGGTCAATCCCACTGATGCACTCTCAGTCACTGCTGTAGATTACTCCCACTGACACACTCGCTTTCACTGCTGTCGGCCACTCCCACTGACCCACTCACTGACACAGCTGTAGGTTACTCCCACTGACCCAATGACAATCACTGCTGTAGGTCACTCTCACTGTCCCAATCATGGTCACTGTTGCAGTTCATTCCCGCAGACCCACTCTCTGTCACTGCTGTAGATCCCTTCCCCTCCCTCAATCACGGTCACTGCTTTAGGTCACTCCCACTGACCCAATCACAGCCACTGCTGTAGGTTACTCCAGCTGACCCAATCTCATTCACTGCTGAAGGTCATTCCCACTGACACACTCACTCTCACTGCGTAGGTCACCTCCACTGACCCAATCACAGTCACTGCTGTAGGTCATTCCCACTGACACAATCACGGTCACTGCAGTAGGTCACTCCAACTGACCTAATCACGGTCACTGCTGTAGGTCATTCTCACTGACTCAATCATGGTCACTGCTGTAGGTCACCCCCACTGAACCGCTCACTGTCACAGGTGTAGGTCATTCCTACTGAACCAATCAATGTAACTGCTGTCAGCCACTCCCACTGACCCACTCACTGTCACTGCTGTAGGTGACTCTCACTGACCAACTCATAGTCACTGCTTTAGGTCACTCCCACTCACCCAATCATGGTCACTGCTGTAGGGTACTCCCACTTACCATATCACTGTCTCTGCTGTAGGTCACCCCCACTGACGCTCTCACTATCATTGCTGTAGGTTATTCCCACTGACCCAATCACGGTCACTGGTGTTGGACAATCCCACTGACCCACTCACTGTCACTGCTGTAGGTTACTCCCACTGACCCAATCCCAATCTCTGCTGTAGTTCACTCTCACTGCCCCAATCATGGTCACTGTTGCAGTTCATTCCCACAGACCCACTCACTGTCACTGCTGTAGATCACTTCCACTCACTCAATCACGGTCACTGCTTTAGGTCACTCCCACTGACCCAATCACGGTCACTGCTGGAGGTCAATCCCACTGATCCACTCTCAGTCACTGCTGTAGATTACTCCCACTGACCCACTCGCTTTCACTGCTGTCGGCCACTCCCACTGACCCACTCACTGACACAGCTGTAGGTTACTCCCACTGACCCAATGACAATCACTGCTGTAGGTCACTCTCACTGTCACAATCATGGTCACTGTTGCAGTTCATTCCCGCAGACCCACTCTCTGTCACTGCTCTAGATCCCTTCCCCTCCCTCAATCACGGTCACTGCTTTAGGTCACTCCCACTGACCCAATCACAGCCACTGCTGTAGGTTACTCCAGCTGACCCAATCTCATTCACTGCTGAAGGTCATTCCCACTGACACACTCACTCTCACTGCGTAGGTCACTCCCACTGACCCAATCACAGTCACTGCTGTAGGTCATTCCCACTAACACAATCACGGTCACTGCTGTAGGTCACTCCAACTGACCTAATCACGGTCACTGCTGTAGGTCATTCCCACTGACCCAATCATCGTCAATGCTGTTGGACATTCCCACTGACCCAATCATGGTCACTGCTGTAGGTCACTCCCACTGAACCACTCATTGTCAATGCTGTAGGTCATTCCCACTGAACCACTCAATGTCACTGCTGTCAGCCACTCCCACTGACCCACTTACTGTCACTGCTGTAGATCACTCCCCTGACTCAATCACGGTCATTGCTTTAGGTCACTCCCACTGACCCAATCACAGCCACTGCTGTAGGTCACTCCCGCTGACCCAATCACAGTCACTGATGTAGGTCACTCCCACTCACCCAATCATGGTTACTGATGTAGGTCACTTCCACTGAGCCAATCACGGTCACTGCTGTAGATCAATCCCACTGACACACTCTCAGACACTGATGTAGATTTCTCCCACTGACCCAATCGCGCTCACTGCTGTAGGTCATTCCCACTGACCCAATCATCGTAAATGCTGTAGGTCATTCCTACTGAACCACTCAATGTCACTGCTGTCAGCCACTCCCACTGACCCACTCACTGTCACTGCTGTATGTGACTCTCACTGACCAACTCATAGTCACTGCTGTAGGTCACTCCAACTCACCCAATCATGGTCACTGCTGTAGGTCACTCCCACTTACCATATCTCTGTCTCTGCTGTAGGTCACCCCCACTGACGTTCTCACTATCATTGCTGTAGGTCATTCCCACTGACCCAATCACGGTCACTGCTGTAGGTCAATCCCACTGACCCACTCTCAGTCACTGCTGTAGATTACTCCCCCTGACCCACTCACTGACACTGCTGTAGGTTACTCCCACTGACCCAATGACAATCACTGCTGTAGTTTACTCTCACTGTCCCAATAATGGTCACTGTTGCAGTTCATTCCGACAGACCCACTCTCTGTCACTGCTGTAGATCACTTCACCTCCCTCAATCACTGTCACTGCTTTAGGTCACTCCCACTGACCGAATCACAGCCACTGCTGTTGGTCATTCCCACTGACCCACTCACTGTCACTGCTGTAGTTCATTCCCACTGAAACACTCACTGTCACGGCTGTCAGACACTCCCACTGACCCACTCACTCTCTCTGCTGTAGGTCACTCCCACTCACCCAATCATGGTTACTCCTGTAGGTGACTTCCACTAACCCAATCATGGTCGCTGCTGTAGGTCACTACCACTGACCCACTCACTATCATTGCTGTAGGTCATTCCCACTGACCCAATCACGGTCACTGCTGTAGGTCAATCCCACTGACACACTCTCTGTCACTGCTGTAGATTACTCCCACTGACCCACTCGCTGTCACTGCTGTCGGTCACCCCCACTGACCCACTCACTGACACAGCTGTAGGTGACTCGCACTGACCCAATGACAATCACTGCTGTAGGTCACTCTCACTGTCCCAATCATGGTCACTGTTGCAGTTCATTCCCACAGACCCACTCTCTGTCACTGGTGTAGATCCCTTCCCCTCCCTCAATCACGGTCACTGCTTTAGGTCACTCCCACTGACCCAATCAGAGCCACTGCTGTAGGTTAATCCAGCTTACCCAATCTCATTCACTGCTGAAGGTCATTCCCACTGACCCACTCACTCTCACTGCGTAGGTCACTCCCACTGACCCAATCACAGTCACTGCTGTAGGTCATTTCCACTGACACAATCACGGTCACTGCTGTAGGTCGCTCCATCTGACCCAATCACGGTCACTGCTGTAGGTCATTCCCACTGACCCAATCATCGTCAATGCTGTTGGACATTCCCACTGACCCAATCATGGTCACTGCTGTAGGTCACTCCCACTGAACCACTCATTGTCAATGCTGTAGGTCATTCCCACTGAACCACTCAATGTCACTGCTGTCAGCCACTCCCACTGACCCACTTACTGTCACTGCTGTAGATCACTCCCCTGACTCAATCACGGTCACTGCTTTAGGTCACTCCCACTGACCCAATCACAGCCACTGCTGTAGGTCACTCCCGCTGACCCAATCACAGTCACTGATGTAGGTCACTCCCACTCACCCAATCATGGTTGCTGATGTAGGTCACTTCCACTGAGCCAATCACGGTCACTGCTGTAGGTCAATCCCACTGACACACTCTCAGACACTGATGTAGATTACTCCCACTGACCCAATCGCGCTCACTGCTGTAGGTCATTCCCACTGACCCAATCATCGTAAATGCTGTAGGTCATTCCTACTGAACCACTCAATGTCACTGCTGTCAGCCACTCCCACTGACCCACTCACTGTCACTGCTGTATGTGACTCTCACTGACCAACTCATAGTCACTGCTGTAGGTCACTCCAACTCACCCAATCATGGTCACTGCTGTAGGTCACTCCCACTTACCATATCTCTGTCTCTGCTGTAGGTCACCCCCACTGACGTTCTCACTATCATTGCTGTAGGTCATTCCCACTGACCCAATCACGGTCACTGCTGTAGGTCAATCCCACTGACCCACTCTCAGTCACTGCTGTAGATTACTCCCCCTGACCCACTCACTGACACTGCTGTAGGTTACTCCCACTGACCCAATGACAATCACTGCTGTAGTTTACTCTCACTGTCCCAATAATGGTCACTGTTGCAGTTCATTCCGACAGACCCACTCTCTGTCACTGCTGTAGATCACTTCACCTCCCTCAATCACTGTCACTGCTTTAGGTCACTCCCACTGACCGAATCACAGCCACTGCTGTTGGTCATTCCCACTGACCCACTCACTGTCACTGCTGTAGTTCATTCCCACTGAAACACTCACTGTCACGGCTGTCAGACACTCCCACTGACCCACTCACTCTCTCTGCTGTAGGTCACTCCCACTCACCCAATCATGGTTACTCCTGTAGGTGACTTCCACTAACCCAATCATGGTCGCTGCTGTAGGTCACTACCACTGACCCACTCACTATCATTGCTGTAGGTAATTCCCACTGACCCAATCACGGTCACTGCTGTAGGTCAATCCCACTGACACACTCTCTGTCACTGCTGTAGATTACTCCCACTGACCCACTCGCTGTCACTGCTGTCGGTCACCCCCACTGACCCACTCACTGACACAGCTGTAGGTGACTCGCACTGACCCAATGACAATCACTGCTGTAGGTCACTCTCACTGTCCCAATCATGGTCACTGTTGCAGTTCATTCCCACAGACCCACTCTCTGTCACTGGTGTAGATCCCTTCCCCTCCCTCAATCACGGTCACTGCTTTAGGTCACTCCCACTGACCCAATCAGAGCCACTGCTGTAGGTTAATCCAGCTTACCCAATCTCATTCACTGCTGAAGGTCATTCCCACTGACCCACTCACTCTCACTGCGTAGGTCACTCCCACTGACCCAATCACAGTCACTGCTGTAGGTCATTTCCACTGACACAATCACGGTCACTGCTGTAGGTCGCTCCATCTGACCCAATCACGGTCACTGCTGTAGGTCATTCCCACTGACCCAATCATCGTCAATGCTGTTTGACATTCCCACTGACTCAATCATGGTCACTGCTGTAGGTCACTCCCACTGAACCACTCATTGTCAATGCTGTAGGTCATTCCCACTGAACCAATCAGTGTCACTGCTGTCAGCCACTCCCACTGTCCCACTTACTATCATTGCTGTAAGTCATTCCCACTGACCCAATCAAGGTCACTGCTGTAGGTCAATCCCACTGACGCACTCTCAGTCACTGCTGTAGATTACTCCCACTGACCCACTCACTGTCACTGCTGAAGGTCATTCCCACTGACCCACTCACACTCACTGCGTAGGTCACTCCCACTGACCCAATCACAGTCGCTGCTGAAGGTTATTCCTACAGACACAATCACGGTCACTGCTGTATGTCACTCCCACTGACCCACTCACTGTCACTGCTGTCGATTTTTCCCACTGACCCACTCACTGACACTGCTGTAGGTTATTCCCAATGACGCTCTCACTATCATTGCTGTAGGTCATTCACACTGACCCAATCTCGGTCACTTCTGTAGGTCAATCACAGAGACCCACTCTCTGTCACTGCTGTAGATCACTTCCCCTCCCTCAATAACGGTAACTGCTTTAGGTCAATCCCACTGACCCAATCACAGCCACTGCTGTAGGTGACTATCACTGACCAACTCATAGTCACTGCTGTAGGTCAGTCCCACTCACCCAATCATGGTCACTACTGTAGGTCACTCCCACTTACCATATTACTGTCTCTGCTGTAGGTCGCCCCCACTGACGCTCTCACTATCATTGCTGTAGGTCACTCCCACTGACCAAATCACAGTCACTGCTGTAGGTCAATCCAGCTGACCTACTCTCAGTCACTGCTGTAGATTACTCCCCCTGACCAACTCACTGTCGCTGCTGTCTGTCACTCCCACTGACCCACAGACAGTCACTGCTGAAGGTTACTCCCACTGACCCAAGCACAGTCACTGCTGTAGGTCGCTCTCACTGTCCCAATCATGGTCACTGTTGCAGATGATTCCCCCAGACCCACTCACTGGCACTGCGTAGGTCACTCCCACTGACCCTATCATAGACACTGCTGTAGGTCATTCCCACTGACCCAATCATGGTCACTGCTGTAGGTCACTCCCACTGACCCACTCACTATCATTGCTGTAGGTCATTCCCATTGACCAAATCACGGTCACTGCTGTAGGTTAATCCCACTGACGCACTCTCAGTCACTCACCCAATCATGGTTACTGATGTAGGTCACTCCCACTGACCCAATCATGGTCACTGCTGTAGGTGGCTCCCACTTACCTAATCACGGTCTCTGCTGTAGGTCACTCCCACTGACCGTCTCACTATCATTGCTGTAGGTCATTCCCACTGACCCACTCACTGTCACTGCTGACGGTCACTCCCACTGACCCACTCACTGACACTGCTGTACGTTACTCCCACTGACCCAATCACAATCACTGCTGTAGTTCACTCTCACTGTCCCAATCATGGTCACTGTTGCAGATGATTCCCACAGACCCACTCACTGTCACTGCGTAGGTCACACCCACTGACCCTATCATAGTCACTGCTGTAGGTCACTCCCGCTGACCCAATCACAGTCACTGCTGTAGGTCATTCCCACTGATCCACTCACTCTAACAGCTGTAGGGTACTGCAACTGGCCCAATCACGGTCACTGCTGTAGGTCACTCCCATTGCCCCAATCACAGTCACTGCTGTATGTCATTCCCACTGACCCAATTAATGTCGCTGCTGTAGGTCATTCCCACTGACCCAATCACAGTCACTGCTGTAGGTCTTTCCCACTGACCATATCATGGTCACTGCTGTAGGTCAATCCCACTGTCCCACTCACTGTCGAAGCTGTAGGTAATTCCCACTGAAACACTCACTGTCACTGCTGTCAACCACTCCCACTGACCCACTCACTGTCACTGCTGATTGCCACTCCCACTCACCCAATCATTGTTACTGCTGTAGGTCACTCCCACTGACCCAATCATGGTCACTGCTGTAGGTCGCTCCCACTGACCGTCTCACTATCATTGCTCTCGGTCATTCCCACTTACCCAATCACTGTCACTGCTGACGGTCACTCCCACTGACCCACTCACTGACACTGCTGTACGTAACTCCCACTGACTCAATCACAATCACTGCTGTAGTTCACTCTCACTGTCCCAATCATCGTCACTGTTGCAGATGATTCCCACAGACCCACTCACTGTCACTGCGTAGGTCACTCCCACTGACCCAATCGCGCTCACTGCTGTAGGTCATTCCCACTGACCCAATCATCGTCAATGCTGTAGGTCATTCCTACTGAACCACTCAATGTCACTGCTGTCAGCCACTCCCACTGACTCACTCACTGTCACTGCTGTATGTGACGCTCACTGACCAACTCATAGTCACTGCTGCAGGTCAGTCCCACTCACCCAATCATGGTCACTACTGGAGGTCACTCCCACTTACCATATTACTGTCTCTGCTGTAGGTCGCCCCCACTGACGCTCTCACTATCATTGCTGTAGGTCACTCCCACTGACCCAATCACGGTCACTGCTGTAGGTCAATCCAGCTGACCCACTCTCAGTCACTGCTGTAGATTACTCCCCCTGACCAACTCACTGTCGCTGCTGTCTGTCACTCCCACTGACCCACAGACAGTCACTGCTGAAGGTTACTCCCACTGACCCAAGCACAGTCACTGCTGTAGGTCGCTCTCATTGTCCCAATCATGGTCACTGTTGCAGATGATTTCCCCAGACCCACTCACTGGCACTGCGTAGGTCACTCCCACTGACCCAATCATGGTCACTGCTGTAGGTGGCTCCCACTTACCTAATCACGGTCTCTGCTGTAGGTCACTCCCACTGACCGTCTCACTATTATTGCTGTAGGTCATTCCCACTGACCCACTCACTGTCACTGCTGTCGGTCACTCCCACTGACCCACTCACTGACACTGCTGTACATTACTCCCACTGACCCAATCACAATCACTGCTGTAGTTCACTCTCACTGTCCCAATCATGGTCACTGTTGCAGATGATTCCCACAGACCCACTCACTGTCACTGCGTAGGTCACTCCCACTGACCCTATCATAGTCACTGCTGTAGGTCACTCCCGCTGACCCAATCTCAGTCACTGCTGTAGGTCATTCCCACTGATCCACTCACTCTAACAGCTGTAGGGTACTGCAACTGGCCCAATCACGGTCACTGCTGTAGGTCACTCCCATTGCCCCAATCACACTCACTGCTGTATGTCATTCCCACTGACCCAATTAATGTCGCTGCTGTAGGTCATTCCCACTGACCCAATCACAGTCACTGCTGTAGGTCTTTCCCACTGACCATATCATGGTCACTGCTGTAGGTCAATCCCACTGTCCCACTCACTGTCGAAGCTGTAGGTAATTCCCACTGAAACACTCACTGTCACTGCTGTCAACCACTCCCACTGACCCACTCACTGTCACTGCTGATTGCCACTCCTACTCACCCAATCATTGTTACTGCTGTAGGTCACTCCCACTGACCCAATCATGCTCACTGCTGTAGGTCGCTCCCACTGACCGTCTCACTATCATTGCTCTCGGTCATTCCCACTTACCCAATCACGGTCACTGCTGTTGGTCAATCCCAGTGACTCACTCTCAGTCACTGCTGTCGGTCACTCCCACTGACCCACTCACTGACACTGCTGTAGGTTACTCCCACTGACCCAATCACAATCACTGCTGAAGGTCATTCTCACTGTCCCAATCATGGTCACTGTTGCAGTTCATTCCCACAGAACCCATCACAGCCACTGCTGTAGGTCACTCCCGCTGACTCAATCTCATTCACTGCTGAAGGTCACTCCCACTGACCCACTCACTCTCACTGCGTAGGTCACTCCCACTGACCCAATCACAGTCACTGCGGTAGGTCATTCCCACTGACACAATCACGGTCACTGCTCTAGGTCACTCCCACTGACCCAATCGATCTCACTGCTGTAGGTCATTCCCACTGACCCAATCATCGTCAATGCTGTTGGTCATTCCCACTGACCCAATCATGGTCACTGCTGTAGGTCACCCCCACTGAACCGCTCACTGTCACAGGTGTAGGTCATTCCTACTGAACCAATCAATGTAACTGCTGTCAGCCACTCCCACTGACCCACTCACTGTCACTGCTGTAGGTGACTCTCACTGACCAACTCATAGTCACTGCTTTAGGTCACTCCCACTCACCCAATCATGGTCACTGCTGTAGGTCACTCCCACTTACCATATCATTGTCTCTGCTGTAGGTCACCCCCACTGACGCTCTCACTATCATTGCTGTAGGTTATTCCCACTGACCCAATCACGGTCACTGGTGTAGGACAATCCCACTGACCCACTCACTGTCACTGCTGTAGGTTACTCCCACTGACCCAATCCCAATCTCTGCTGTAGTTCACTGTCACTGCCCCAATCATGGTCACTGTTGCAGTTCATTCCCACAGACCCACTCACTGTCACTGCTGTAGATCACTTCCACTCACTCAATCACGGTCACTGCTTTAGGTCACTCCCACTGACCCACTCATTATCATTGCTGTAGGTCATTCCCACTGACCCAATCACGGTCACTGCTGTAGGTCAATCCCACTGATCCACTCTCAGTCACTGCTGTAGATTACTCCCACTGACCCACTCGCTTTCACTGCTGTCGGCCACTCCCACTGACCCACTCACTGACACAGCTGTAGGTTACTCCCACTGACCCAATGACAATCACTGCTGTAGGTCACTCTCACTGTCCCAATCATGGTCACTGTTGCAGTTCATTCCCGCAGACCCACTCTCTGTCACTGCTGTAGATCCCTTCCCCTCTCTCAATCACGGTCACTGCTTTAGGTCACTCCCACTGACCCAATCACAGCCACTGCTGTAGGTTACTCCAGCTGACCCAATCTCATTCACTGCTGAAGGTCATTCCCACTGACACACTCACTCTCACTGCGTAGGTCACTCCCACTGACCCAATCACAGTCACTGCTGTAGGTCATTCCCACTGACACAATCACGGTCACTGCTGTAGGTCACTCCAACTGACCTAATCACGGTCACTGCTGTAGGTCATTCTCACTGACTCAATCATCGTCAATGCTGTTGGACATTCCCACTGACCCAATCGCTCTCACTGCTGTAGGTCATTCCCACTGACCCAATCATCTTCAATGCTGTTGGTCATTCCCACTGACCCAATCATGGTCACTGCTGTAGGTCACCCCCACTGAACCGCTCACTGTCACAGGTGTAGGTCATTCCTACTGAACCAATCAATGTAACTGCTGTCAGCCACTCCCACTGACCCACTCACTGTCACTGCTGTAGGTGACTCTCACTGACCAACTCATAGTCACTGCTTTAGGTCACTCCCACTCACCCAATCATGGTCAGTGCTGTAGGTCACTCCCACTTAACATATCACTGTCCCTGCTGTAGGTCACCCCCACTGACGCTCTCACTATCATTGCTGTAGGTTATTCCCACTGACCCAATCACGGTCACTGGTGTAGGACAATCCCACTGACCCACTCACTGTCACTGCTGTAGGTTACTCCCACTGACCCAATCCCAATCTCTGCTGTAGTTCACTCTCACTGCCCCAATCATGGTCACTGTTGCAGTTCATTCCCACAGACCCACTCACTGTCACTGCTGTAGATCACTTCCACTCACTCAATCACGGTCATTGCTTTAGGTCACTCCCACTGACCCACTCACTGTCATTGCTGTAGGTCATTCCCACTGACCCAATCACGGTCACTGCTGTAGGTCAAGCCCACTGATCCACTCTCAGTCACTGCTGTAGATTACTCCCACTGACCCACTCGCTTTCACTGCTGTCGGCCACTCCCACTGACCCACTCACTGACACAGCTGTAGGTTACTCCCACTGACCCAATGACAATCACTGCTGTAGGTCACTCTCACTGTCCCAATCATGGTCACGGTTGCAGTTCATTCCCGCAGACCCACTCTCTGTCACTGCTGCAGATCCCTTCCCCTCCCTCAATCACGGTCACTGCTTTAGGTCACTCCCACTGACCCAATCACAGCCACTGCTGTAGGTTCCTCCAGCTGACCCAATCTCATTCACTGCTGAAGGTCATTCCCACTGACACACTCACTCTCACTGCGTAGGTCACTCCCACTGACCCAATCACAGTCACTTCTGTAGGTCATTCCCACTGACACAATCACGGTCACTGCTGTAGGTCACTCCAACTGACCTAATCACGGTCACTGCTGTAGGTCATTCCCACTGACCCAATCATCGTCAATGCTGTTGGACATTCCCACTGACCCAATCATGGTCACTGCTGTAGGTCACTCCCACTGAACCACTCATTGTCAATGCTGTAGTTCATTCCCACTGAACCACTCAATGTCACTGCTGTCAGCCACTCCCACTGACCCACTTACTGTCACTGCTGTAGATCACTCCCCTGACTCAATCACGGTCACTGCTTTAGGTCACTCCCACTGACCCAATCACAGCCACTGCTGTAGGTCACTCCCGCTGACCCAATCACAGTCACTGATTTAGGTCACTCCCACTCACCCAATCATGGTTACTGATGTAGGTCACTTCCACTGACCCAATCACGGTCACTGCTGTAGGTCAATCCCACTGACACACTCTCAGACACTGATGTAGATTACTCCCACTGACCCAATCGCGCTCACTGCTGTAGGTCATTCCCACTGACCCAATCATCGTCAATGCTGTAGGTCATTCCTACTGAACCACTCAATGTCACTGCTGTCAGCCACTCCCACTGACCCACTCACTGTCACTGCTGTATGTGACTCTCACTGACCAACTCATAGTCACTGCTGTAGGTCACTCCAACTCACCCAATCATGGTCACTGCTGTAGGTCACTCCCACTTACCATATCTCTGTCTCTGCTGTAGGTCACCCCCACTGACGTTCTCACTATCATTGCTGTAGGTCATTCCCACTGACCCAATCACGGTCACTGCTGTAGGTCAATCCCACTGACCCACTCTCAGTCACTGCTGTAGATTACTCCCCCTGACCCACTCACTGACACTGCTGTAGGTTACTCCCACTGACCCAATCACAATCACTGCTGTAGTTTACTCTCACTGTCCCAATAATGGTCACTGTTGCAGTTCATTCCGACAGACCCACTCTCTGTCACTGCTGTAGATCACTTCACCTCCCTCAATCACGGTCACTGCTTTAGGTCACTCCCACTGACCGAATCACAGCCACTGCTGTAGGTCATTCCCACTGACCCACTCACTGTCACTGCTGTAGTTCATTCCCACTGAAACACTCACTGTCACGGCTGTCAGACACTCCCACTGACCCACTCACTCTCTCTGCTGTAGGTCACTCCCACTCACCCAATCATGGTTACTCCTGTAGGTGACTTCCACTAACCCAATCATGGTCGCTGCTGTAGGTCACTACCACTGACCCACTCACTATCATTGCTGTAGGTCATTCCCACTGACCCAATCACGGTCACTGCTGTAGGTCAATCCCACTGACCCACTCGCTGTCACTGCTGTCGGTCACCCCCACTGACCCACTCACTGACACAGCTGTAGGTTACTCGCACTGACCCAATGACAATCACTGCTGTAGGTCACTCTCACTGTCCCAATCATGGTCACTGTTGCAGTTCATTCCCACAGACCCACTCTCTGTCACTGCTGTAGATCCCTTCCCCTCCCTCAATCACGGTCACTGCTTTAGGTCACTCCCACTGACCCAATCAGAGCCACTGCTGTAGGTTAATCCAGCTTACCCAATCTCATTCACTGCTGAAGGTCATTCCCACTGACCCACTCACTCTCACTGCGTAGGTCACTCCCACTGACCCAATCACAGTCACTGCTGTAGGCCATTTCCACTGACACAATCACGGTCACTGCTGGAGGTCGCTCCATCTGACCCAATCACGGTCACTGCTGTAGGTCATTCCCACTGACCCAATCATCGTCAATGCTGTTGGACATTCCCACTGACTCAATCATGGTCACTGCTGTAGGTCACTCCCACTGAACCACTCATTGTCAATGCTGTAGGTCATTCCCACTGAACCAATCAGTGTCACTGCTGTCAGCCACTCCCACTGTCCCACTTACTATCATTGCTGTAAGTCATTCCCACTGACCCAATCAAGGTCACTGCTGTAGGTCAATCCCACTGACGCACTCTCAGTCACTGCTGTAGATTACTCCAACTGACCCACTCACTGTCACTGCTGAAGGTCATTCCCACTGACGCACTCACACTCACTGCGTAGGTCACTCCCACTGACCCAATCACAGTCGCTGCTGTAGGTTATTCCTACTGACACAATCACGGTCACTGCTGTAGGTCAGTCCCACTCACCCAATCATGGTCACTACTGTAGGTCACTCCCACTTACCATATTACTGTCTCTGCTGTAGGTCGCCCCCACTGACGCTCTCACTATCATTGCTGTAGGTCACTCCCACTGACCCAATCACGGTCACTGCTGTAGGTCAATCCAGCTGACCCACTCTCAGTCACTGCTGTAGATTACTCCCCCTGACCAACTCACTGTCGCTGCTGTCTGTCACTCCCACTGACCCACAGACAGTCACTGCTGAAGGTTACTCCCACTGACCCAAGCACAGTCACTGCTGTAGGTCGCTCTCACTGTCCCAATCATGGTCACTGTTGCAGAAGATTCCCCCAGACCCACTCACAGGCACTGCGTAGGTCACTCCCACTGACCCTATCATACACACTGCTGTAGGTCATTCCCACTGACCCAATCATGGTCACTGCTGTAGGTCACTCCCACTGACCCACTCACTATCATTGCTGTAGGTCATTCCCATTGACCCAATCACGGTCACTGCTGTAGGTTAATCCCACTGACGCACTCTCAGTCACTCACCCAATCATGGTTACTGATGTAGGTCACTCCCACTGACCCAATCATGGTCACTGCTGTAGGTTGCTCCCACTTACCTAATCACGGTCTCTGCTGTAGGTCACTCCCACTGACCGTCTCACTATCATTGCTGTAGGTCATTCCCACTGACCCACTCACTGTCACTGCTGACGGTCACTCCCACTGACCCACTCACTGACACTGCTGTACGTTACTCCCACTGACCCAATCACAATCACTGCTGTAGTTCACTCTCACTGTCCCAATCATGGTCACTGTTGCAGATGATTCCCACAGACCCACTCACTGTCACTGCGTAGGTCACTCCCACTGACCCTATCATAGTCACTGCTGTAGGTCACTCCCGCTGACCCAATCACAGTCACTGCTGTAGGTCATTCCCACTGATCCACTCACTCTAACAGCTGTAGGGTACTGCAACTGGCCCAATCACGGTCACTGCTGTAGGTCACTCCCATTGCCCCAATCACAGTCACTGCTGTATGTCATTCCCACTGACCCAATTAATGTCGCTGCTGTAGGTCATTCCCACTGACCCAATCACAGTCACTTCTGTAGGTCTTTCCCACTGACCATATCATGGTCACTGCTGTAGGTCAATCCCACTGTCCCACTCACTGTCGAAGCTGTAGGTAATTCCCACTGAAACACTCACTGTCACTGCTGTCAACCACTCCCACTGACCCACTCACTGTCACTGCTGATTGCCACTCCCACTCACCCAATCATTGTTACTGCTGTAGGTCACTCCCACTGACCCAATCATGGTCACTGCTGCAGGTCGCTCCCACTGACCGTCTCACTATCATTGCTCTCGGTCATTCCCACTTACCCAATCACTGTCACTGCTGACGGTCACTCCCACTGACCCACTCACTGACACTGCTGTACGTTACTCCCACTGACCCAATCACAATCACTGCTGTAGTTCACTCTCACTGTCCCAATCATCGTCACTGTTGCAGATGATTCCCACAGACCCACTCACTGTCACTGCGTAGGTCACTCCCACTGACCCTATCATAGTCACTGCTGTAGGTCACTCCCGCTGACCCAATCACAGTCACTGCTGTAGGTCATTCCCACTGATCCACTCACTCTAACAGCTGTAAGGTACTGCAACTGGCCCAATCACGGTCACTGCTGTAGGTCACTCCCATTGCCCCAATCACAGTCACTGCTGTATGTCATTCCCACTGACCCAATTAATGTCGCTGCTGTAGGTCATTCCCACTGACACAATCACAGTCACTGCTGTAGGTCTTTCCCACTGACCATATCATGGTCACTGCTGTAGGTCAATCCCACTGTCCCACTCACTGTCGAAGCTGTAGGTAATTCCCACTGAAACACTCACTGTCACTGCTGTCAACCACTCCCACTGACCCACTCACTGTCACTGCTGATTGCCACTCCCACTCACCCAATCATTGTTACTGCTGTAGGTCACTCCCACTGACCCAATCATGGTCACTGCTGTTGGTCGCTCCCACTGACCGTCTCACTATCATTGCTCTCGGTCATTCCCACTTACCCAATCACGGTCACTGCTGTTGGTCAATCCCACTGACGCACTCTCAGTCACTGCTGTCGGTCACTCCCACTGACCCACTCACTGACACTGCTGTAGGTTACTCCCACTGACCCAATCACAATCACTGCTGAAGGTCATTCTCACTGTCCCAATCATGGTCACTGTTGCAGTTCATTCCCACAGAACCCATCACAGCCACTGCTGTAGGTCACTCCCGCTGACTCAATCTCATTCACTGCTGAAGGTCATTCCCACTGACCCACTCACTCTCACTGCGTAGGTCACTCCCACTGACCCAATCACAGTCACTGCGGTAGGTCATTCCCACTGACACAATCACGGTCACTGCTCTAGGTCACTCCCACTGACCCAATCGCTCTCACTGCTGTAGGTCATTCCCACTGACCCAATCATCGTCAATGCTGTTGGTCATTCCCACTGACCCAATCATGGTCACTGCTGTAGGTCACCCCCACTGAACCGCTCACTGTCACAGGTGTAGGTCATTCCTACTGAACCAATCAATGTAACTGCTGTCAGCCACTCCCACTGACCCACTCACTGTCACTGCTGTAGGTGACTCTCACTGACCAACTCATAGTCACTGCTTTAGGTCACTCCCACTCACCCAATCATGGTCACTGCTGTAGGTCACTCCCACTTACCATATCACTGTCTCTGCTGTAGGTCACCACCACTGACGCTCTCACTATCATTGCTGTAGGTTATTCCCACTGACCCAATCACGGTCACTGGTGTAGGACAATCCCACTGAACCACTCACTGTCACTGCTGTAGGTTACTCCCACTGACCCAATCCCAATCTCTGCTGTAGTTCACTCTCACTGCCACAATCATGGTCACTGTTGCAGTTCATTCCCACAGACCCACTCACTGTCACTGCTGTAGATCACTTCCCCTCACTCAATCACGGTCACTGCTTTAGGTCACTCCCACTGACCCACTCACTATCATTGCTGTAGGTCATTCCCACTGACCCAATCACGGTCACTGCTGTAGGTCAATCCCACTGATCCACTCTCAGTCACTGCTGTAGATTACTCCCACTGACCCACTCGCTTTCACTGCTGTCGGCCACTCCCACTGACCCACTCACTGACACAGCTGTAGGTTACTCCCACTGACCCAATGACAATCACTGCTGTAGGTCACTCTCACTGTCCCAATCATGGTCACTGTTGCAGTTTATTCCCGCAGACCCACTCTCTGTCACTGCTGTAGATCCCTTCCCCTCCCTCAATCACGGTCACTGCTTTAGGTCACTCCCACTGACCCAATCACAGCCACTGCTGTAGGTTACTCCAGCTGACCCAATCTCATTCACTGCTGAAGGTCATTCCCACTGACACACTCACTCTTACTGCGTAGGTCACTCCCACTGACCCAATCACAGTCACTGCTGTAGGTCATTCCCACTTACCCAATCACTGTCACTGCTGACGGTCACTCCCACTGACCCACTCACTGACACTGCTGTACGTTACTCCCACTGACCCAATCACAATCACTGCTGTAGTTCACTCTCACTGTCCCAATCATCGTCACTGTTGCAGATGATTCCCACAGACCCACTCACTGTCACTGCGTAGGTCACTCCCACTGACCCTATCATAGTCACTGCTGTAGGTCACTCCCGCTGACCCAATCACAGTCACTGCTGTAGGTCATTCCCACTGATCCACTCACTCTAACAGCTGTAAGGTACTGCAACTGGCCCAATCACGGTCAGTGCTGTAGGTCACTCCCATTGCCCCAATCACAGTCACTGCTGTATGTCATTCCCACTGACGCAATTAATGTCGCTGCTGTAGGTCATTCCCACTGACACAATCACAGTCACTGCTGTAGGTCTTTCCCACTGACCATATCATGGTCACTGCTGTAGGTCAATCCCACTGTCCCACTCACTGTCGAAGCTGTAGGTAATTCCCACTGAAACACTCACTGTCACTGCTGTCAACCACTCCCACTGACCCACTCACTGTCACTGCTGATTGCCACTCCCACTCACCCAATCATTGTTACTGCTGTAGGTCACTCCCACTGACCCAATCATGGTCACTGCTGTTGGTCGCTCCCACTGACCGTCTCACTATCATTGCTCTCGGTCATTCCCACTTACCCAATCACGGTCACTGCTGTTGGTCAATCCCACTGACGCACTCTCAGTCACTGCTGTCGGTCACTCCCACTGACCCACTCACTGACACTGCTGTAGGTTACTCCCACTGACCCAATCACAATCACTGCTGAAGGTCATTCTCACTGTCCCAATCATGGTCACTGTTGCAGTTCATTCCCACAGAACCCATCACAGCCACTGCTGTAGGTCACTCCCGCTGACTCAATCTCATTCACTGCTGAAGGTCATTCCCACTGACCCACTCACTCTCACTGCGTAGGTCACTCCCACTGACCCAATCACAGTCACTGCGGTAGGTCATTCCCACTGACACAATCACGGTCACTGCTCTAGGTCACTCCCACTGACCCAATCGCTCTCACTGCTGTAGGTCATTCCCACTGACCCAATCATCGTCAATGCTGTTGGTCATTCCCACTGACCCAATCATGGTCACTGCTGTAGGTCACCCCCACTGAACCGCTCACTGTCACAGGTGTAGGTCATTCCTACTGAACCAATCAATGTAACTGCTGTCAGCCACTCCCACTGACCCACTCACTGTCACTGCTGTAGGTGACTCTCACTGACCAACTCATAGTCACTGCTTTAGGTCACTCCCACTCACCCAATCATGGTCACTGCTGTAGGTCACTCCCACTTACCATATCACTGTCTCTGCTGTAGGTCACCACCACTGACGCTCTCACTATCATTGCTGTAGGTTATTCCCACTGACCCAATCACGGTCACTGGTGTAGGACAATCCCACTGAACCACTCACTGTCACTGCTGTAGGTTACTCCCACTGACCCAATCCCAATCTCTGCTGTAGTTCACTCTCACTGCCACAATCATGGTCACTGTTGCAGTTCATTCCCACAGACCCACTCACTGTCACTGCTGTAGATCACTTCCCCTCACTCAATCACGGTCACTGCTTTAGGTCACTCCCACTGACCCACTCACTATCATTGCTGTAGGTCATTCCCACTGACCCAATCACGGTCACTGCTGTAGGTCAATCCCACTGATCCACTCTCAGTCACTGCTGTAGATTACTCCCACTGACCCACTCGCTTTCACTGCTGTCGGCCACTCCCACTGACCCACTCACTGACACAGCTGTAGGTTACTCCCACTGACCCAATGACAATCACTGCTGTAGGTCACTCTCACTGTCCCAATCATGGTCACTGTTGCAGTTTATTCCCGCAGACCCACTCTCTGTCACTGCTGTAGATCCCTTCCCCTCCCTCAATCACGGTCACTGCTTTAGGTCACTCCCACTGACCCAATCACAGCCACTGCTGTAGGTTACTCCAGCTGACCCAATCTCATTCACTGCTGAAGGTCATTCCCACTGACACACTCACTCTTACTGCGTAGGTCACTCCCACTGACCCAATCACAGTCACTGCTGTAGGTCATTCCCACTGACACAATCACGGTCACTGCTGTAGGTCACTCCAACTGACCTAATCACGGTCACTGCTGTAGGTCATTCTCACTGACTCAATCATCGTCAATGCTGTTTGACATTCCCACTGACCCAATCATGGTCACTGCTGTGGGTCACTCCCACTGAACCACTCATTGTCAATGCTGTAGGTCATTCCCACTGAACCACTCAATGTCACTGCTGTCAGCCACTCCCACTGACCCACTTACTGTCACTGCTGTAGATCACTCCCCTGACTCAATCACGGTCACTGCTTTAGGTCACTCCCACTGACCCAATCACAGCCACTGCTTTAGGTCACTCCCTCTGACCCAATCACAGTCACTGATGTAGGTCACTCCCACTCACCCAATCATGGTTACTGATGTAGGTCACTTCCACTGACCCAATCACGGTCACTGCTGTAGGTCAATCCCACTGACACACTCTCAGACACTGATGTAGATTACTCCCACTGACCCAATCACAGCCACTTCTGAAGGTCACTCCCGCTGACCCAATCACAGTCACTGATGTAGGTCACTCCCACTCACCCAATCATGGTTCCTGATGTAGGTCACTTCCACTGACCCAATCATGGTCACTGCTGTAGGTCACTCCCACTGACCCACTCACTATCATTGCTGTAGGTCATTCCCACTGACCCAATCACGGTCACTGCTCTAGGTCAATTCCACTGACGCACTCTCAGTCACTGCTGTAGATTACTCCCACTGACCAACTCACTGTCACTGCTGAAGGTCATTCCCACTGACACACTCACACTCACTGCGTAGGTCACTCCCACTGACCCAATCACTGTCACTGCTGTAGGTCATTCCTACTGACACAATCGCGGTCACTGCAGTATGTCACTCCCACTGACCCAATCACTGTCACTGCTGAAGGTCATTCCCACTGACCCACTCACACTCACTGCGTAGGTCACTCCCACTGACTCAATCACGGTCACTGCTTTAGGTCACTCCCACTGACCCAATCACAGCCACTGCTGTAGGTCACTCGCGCTGACCCAATCACAGTCACTGATGTAGTCACTCCCACTCACCCAATCATGGTTACTGATGTAGGTCACTTCCACTGACCCAATCATGGTCACTGCTGTAGGTCACTCCCACTGACCCACTCACTATCATTGCTGTAAGTCATTCCCACTGACCCAATCACGGTCACTGCTGTAGGTCAATCCCACTGATCCACTCTCAGTCACTGCTGTAGATTACTCCCACTGACCCACTCGCTTTCACTGCTGTCGGCCACTCCCACTGACCCACTCACTGACACATCTGTAGGTTACTCCCACTGACCCAATGACAATCACTGCTGTAGGTCACTCTCACTGTCCCAATCATGGTCACTGTTGCAGTTCATTCCCGCAGACGCACTCTCTGTCACTGCTGTAGATCCCTTCCCCTCCCTCAATCACGGTCACTGCTTTAGGTCACTCCCACTGACCCAATCACAGCCACTGCTGTAGGTTACTCCAGCTGACCCAATCTCATTCACTGCTGAAGGTCATTCCCACTGACACACTAACTCTCACTGCGTAGGTCACTCCCACTGACTCAATCACAGTCACTGCTGTAGGTCATTCCCACTGACACAATCACGGTCACTGCTGTAGGTCACTCCAACTGACCTAATCACGGTCACTGCTGTAGGTCATTCTCACTGACTCAATCATCGTCAATGCTGTTGGACATTCCCACTGACCCAATCGCTCTCACTGCTGTAGGTCATTCCCACTGACCCAATCATCGTCAATGCTGTTGGTCATTCCCACTGACCCAATCATGGTCACTGCTGTAGGTCACCCCCACTGAACCGCTCACTGTCACAGGTGTAGGTCATTCCTACTGAACCAATCAATGTAACTGCTGTCAGCCACTCCCACTGACCCACTCACTGTCACTGCTGTAGGTGACTCTCACTGACCAACTCATAGTCACTGCTTTAGGTCACTCCCACTCACCCAATCATGGTCACTGCTGTAGGTCACTCCCACTTAACATATCACTGTCCCTGCTGTAGGTCACCCCCACTGACGCTCTCACTATCATTGCTGTAGGTTATTCCCACTGACCCAATCACGGTCACTGGTGTAGGACAATCCCACTGACCCACTCACTGTCACTGCTGTAGGTTACTCCCACTGACCCAATCCCAATCTCTGCTGTAGTTCACTCTCACTGCCCCAATCATGGTCACTGTTGCAGTTCATTCCCACAGACCCACTCACTGTCACTGCTGTAGATCACTTCCACTCACTCAATCACGGTCACTGCTTTAGGTCACTCCCACTGACCCACTCACTGTCATTGCTGTAGGTCATTCCCACTGACCCAATCACGGTCACTGCTGTAGGTCAAGCCCACTGATCCACTCTCAGTCACTGCTGTAGATTACTCCCACTGACCCACTCGCTTTCACTGCTGTCGGCCACTCCCACTGACCCACTCACTGACACAGCTGTAGGTTACTCCCACTGACCCAATGACAATCACTGCTGTAGGTCACTCTCACTGTCCCAATCATGGTCACGGTTGCAGTTCATTCCCGCAGACCCACTCTCTGTCACTGCTGCAGATCCCTTCCCCTCCCTCAATCACGGTCACTGCTTTAGGTCACTCCCACTGACCCAATCACAGCCACTGCTGTAGGTTCCTCCAGCTGACCCAATCTCATTCACTGCTGAAGGTCATTCCCACTGACACACTCACTCTCACTGCGTAGGTCACTCCCACTGACCCAATCACAGTCACTTCTGTAGGTCATTCCCACTGACACAATCACGGTCACTGCTGTAGGTCACTCCAACTGACCTAATCACGGTCACTGCTGTAGGTCATTCCCACTGACCCAATCATCGTCAATGCTGTTGGACATTCCCACTGACCCAATCATGGTCACTGCTGTAGGTCACTCCCACTGAACCACTCATTGTCAATGCTGTAGTTCATTCCCACTGAACCACTCAATGTCACTGCTGTCAGCCACTCCCACTGACCCACTTACTGTCACTGCTGTAGATCACTCCCCTGACTCAATCACGGTCACTGCTTTAGGTCACTCCCACTGACCCAATCACAGCCACTGCTGTAGGTCACTCCCGCTGACCCAATCACAGTCACTGATTTAGGTCACTCCCACTCACCCAATCATGGTTACTGATGTAGGTCACTTCCACTGACCCAATCACGGTCACTGCTGTAGGTCAATCCCACTGACACACTCTCAGACACTGATGTAGATTACTCCCACTGACCCAATCGCGCTCACTGCTGTAGGTCATTCCCACTGACCCAATCATCGTCAATGCTGTAGGTCATTCCTACTGAACCACTCAATGTCACTGCTGTCAGCCACTCCCACTGACCCACTCACTGTCACTGCTGTATGTGACTCTCACTGACCAACTCATAGTCACTGCTGTAGGTCACTCCAACTCACCCAATCATGGTCACTGCTGTAGGTCACTCCCACTTACCATATCTCTGTCTCTGCTGTAGGTCACCCCCACTGACGTTCTCACTATCATTGCTGTAGGTCATTCCCACTGACCCAATCACGGTCACTGCTGTAGGTCAATCCCACTGACCCACTCTCAGTCACTGCTGTAGATTACTCCCCCTGACCCACTCACTGACACTGCTGTAGGTTACTCCCACTGACCCAATCACAATCACTGCTGTAGTTTACTCTCACTGTCCCAATAATGGTCACTGTTGCAGTTCATTCCGACAGACCCACTCTCTGTCACTGCTGTAGATCACTTCACCTCCCTCAATCACGGTCACTGCTTTAGGTCACTCCCACTGACCGAATCACAGCCACTGCTGTAGGTCATTCCCACTGACCCACTCACTGTCACTGCTGTAGTTCATTCCCACTGAAACACTCACTGTCACGGCTGTCAGACACTCCCACTGACCCACTCACTCTCTCTGCTGTAGGTCACTCCCACTCACCCAATCATGGTTACTCCTGTAGGTGACTTCCACTAACCCAATCATGGTCGCTGCTGTAGGTCACTACCACTGACCCACTCACTATCATTGCTGTAGGTCATTCCCACTGACCCAATCACGGTCACTGCTGTAGGTCAATCCCACTGACCCACTCGCTGTCACTGCTGTCGGTCACCCCCACTGACCCACTCACTGACACAGCTGTAGGTTACTCGCACTGACCCAATGACAATCACTGCTGTAGGTCACTCTCACTGTCCCAATCATGGTCACTGTTGCAGTTCATTCCCACAGACCCACTCTCTGTCACTGCTGTAGATCCCTTCCCCTCCCTCAATCACGGTCACTGCTTTAGGTCACTCCCACTGACCCAATCAGAGCCACTGCTGTAGGTTAATCCAGCTTACCCAATCTCATTCACTGCTGAAGGTCATTCCCACTGACACACTCACTCTCACTGCGTAGGTCACTCCCACTGACCCAATCACAGTCACTGCTGTAGGTCATTTCCACTGACACAATCACGGTCACTGCTGTAGGTCGCTCCATCTGACCCAATCACGGTCACTGCTGTAGGTCATTCCCACTGACCCAATCATCGTCAATGCTGTTGGACATTCCCACTGACTCAATCATGGTCACTGCTGTAGGTCACTCCCACTGAACCACTCATTGTCAATGCTGTAGGTCATTCCCACTGAACCAATCAGTGTCACTGCTGTCAGCCACTCCCACTGTCCCACTTACTATCATTGCTGTAAGTCATTCCCACTGACCCAATCAAGGTCACTGCTGTAGGTCAATCCCACTGACGCACTCTCAGTCACTGCCGTAGATTACTCCAACTGACCCACTCACTGTCACTGCTGAAGTTCATTCCCACTGACGCACTCACACTCACTGCGTAGGTCACTCCCACTGACCCAATCACAGTCGCTGCTGTAGGTTATTCCTACTGACACAATCACGGTCACTGCTGTAGGTCAGTCCCACTCACCCAATCATGGTCACTACTGTAGGTCACTCCCACTTACCATATTACTGTCTCTGCTGTAGGTCGCCCCCACTGACGCTCTCACTATCATTGCTGTAGGTCACTCCCACTGACCCAATCACGGTCACTGCTGTAGGTCAATCCAGCTGACCCACTCTCAGTCACTGCTGTAGATTACTCCCCCTGACCAACTCACTGTCGCTGCTGTCTGTCACTCCCACTGACCCACAGACAGTCACTGCTGAAGGTTACTCCCACTGACCCAAGCACAGTCACTGCTGTAGGTCGCTCTCACTGTCCCAATCATGGTCACTGTTGCAGAAGATTCCCCCAGACCCACTCACAGGCACTGCGTAGGTCACTCCCACTGACCCTATCATAGACACTGCTGTAGGTCATTCCCACTGACCCAATCATGGTCACTGCTGTAGGTCACTCCCACTGACCCACTCACTATCATTGCTGTAGGTCATTCCCACTGACCCACTCACTGTCACTGCTGACGGTCACTCCCACTGACCCACTCACTGACACTGCTGTACGTTACTCCCACTGACCCAATCACAATCACTGCTGTAGTTCACTCTCACTGTCCCAATCATGGTCACTGTTGCAGATGATTCCCACAGACCCACTCACTGTCACTGCGTAGGTCACTCCCACTGACCCTATCATAGTCACTGCTGTAGGTCACTCCCGCTGACCCAATCACAGTCACTGCTGTAGGTCATTCCCACTGATCCACTCACTCTAACAGCTGTAGGGTACTGCAACTGGCCCAATCACGGTCACTGCTGTAGGTCACTCCCATTGCCCCAATCACAGTCACTGCTGTATGTCATTCCCACTGACCCAATTAATGTCGCTGCTGTAGGTCATTCCCACTGACCCAATCACAGTCACTGCTGTAGGTCTTTCCCACTGACCATATCATGGTCACTGCTGTAGGTCAATCCCACTGTCCCACTCACTGTCGAAGCTGTAGGTAATTCCCACTGAAACACTCACTGTCACTGCTGTCAACCACTCCCACTGACCCACTCACTGTCACTGCTGATTGCCACTCCCACTCACCCAATCATTGTTACTGCTGTAGGTCACTCCCACTGACCCAATCATGGTCACTGCTGTTGGTCGCTCCCACTGACCGTCTCACTATCATTGCTCTCGGTCATTCCCACTTACCCAATCACGGTCACTGCTGTTGGTCAATCCCACTGACGCACTCTCAGTCACTGCTGTCGGTCACTCCCACTGACCCACTCACTGACACTGCTGTAGGTTACTCCCACTGACCCAATCACAATCACTGCTGAAGGTCATTCTCACTGTCCCAATCATGGTCACTGTTGCAGTTCATTCCCACAGAACCCATCACAGCCACTGCTGTAGGTCACTCCCGCTGACTCAATCTCATTCACTGCTGAAGGTCATTCCCACTGACTCACTCACTCTCACTGCGTAGGTCACTCCCACTGACCCAATCACAGTCACTGCGGTAGGTCATTCCCACTGACACAATCACGGTCACTGCTCTAGGTCACTCCCACTGACCCAATCGCTCTCACTGCTGTAGGTCATTCCCACTGACCCAATCATCGTCAATGCTGTTGGTCATTCCCACTGACCCAATCATGGTCACTGCTGTAGGTCACCCCCACTGAACCGCTCACTGTCACAGGTGTAGGTCATTCCTACTGAACCAATCAATGTAACTGCTGTCAGCCACTCCCACTGACCCACTCACTGTCACTGCTGTAGGTGACTCTCACTGACCAACTCATAGTCACTGCTTTAGGTCACTCCCACTCACCCAATCATGGTCACTGCTGTAGGTCACTCCCACTTACCATATCACTGTCTCTGCTGTAGGTCACCCCCACTGACGCTCTCACTATCATTGCTGTAGGTTATTCCCACTGACACAATCACGGTCACTGGTGTAGGACAATCCCACTGAACCACTCACTGTCACTGCTGTAGGTTACTCCCACTGACCCAATCCCAATCTCTGCTGTAGTTCACTCTCACTGCCACAATCATGGTCACTTTTGCAGTTCATTCCCACAGACCCACTCACTGTCACTGCTGTAGATCACTTCCCCTCACTCAATCACGGTCACTGCTTTAGGTCACTCCCACTGACCCACTCACTATCATTGCTGTAGGTCATTCCCACTGACCCAATCACGGTCACTGCTGTAGGTCAATCCCACTGATCCACTCTCAGTCACTGCTGTAGATTACTCCCACTGACCCACTCGCTTTCACTGCTGTCGGCCACTCCCACTGACCCACTCACTGACACAGCTGTAGGTTACTCCCACTGACCCAATGACAATCACTGCTGTAGGTCACTCTCACTGTCCCAATCATGGTCACTGTTGCAGTTTATTCCCGCAGACCCACTCTCTGTCACTGCTGTAGATCCCTTCCCCTCCCTCAATCACGGTCACTGCTTTAGGTCACTCCCACTGACCCAATCACAGCCACTGCTGTAGGTTACTCCAGCTGACCCAATCTCATTCACTGCTGAAGGTCATTCCCACTGACACACTCACTCTTACTGCGTAGGTCACTCCCACTGACCCAATCACAGTCACTGCTGTAGGTCATTCCCACTGACACAATCACGGTCACTGCTGTAGGTCACTCCAACTGACCTAATCACGGTCACTGCTGTAGGTCATTCTCACTGACTCAATCATCGTCAATGCTGTTGGACATTCCCACTGACCCAATCATGGTCACTGCTGTGGGTCACTCCCACTGAACCACTCATTGTCAATGCTGTAGGTCATTCCCACTGAACCACTCAATGTCACTGCTGTCAGCCACTCCCACTGACCCACTTACTGTCACTGCTGTAGATCACTCCCCTGACTCAATCACGGTCACTGCTTTAGGTCACTCCCACTGACCCAATCACAGCCACTGCTTTAGGTCACTCCCGCTGACCCAATCACAGTCACTGATGTAGGTCACTCCCACTCACCCAATCATGGTTACTGATGTAGGTCACTTCCACTGACCCAATCACGGTCACTGCTGTAGGTCAATCCCACTGACACACTCTCAGACACTGATGTAGATTACTCCCACTGACCCAATCACAGCCACTGCTGAAGGTCACTCCCGCTGACCCAATCACAGTCACTGATGTAGGTCACTCCCACTCACCCAATCATGGTTCCTGATGTAGGTCACTTCCACTGACCCAATCATGGTCACTGCTGTAGGTCACTCCCACTGACCCACTCACTATCATTGCTGTAGGTCATTCCCACTGACCCAATCACGGTCACTGCTCTAGGTCAATTCCACTGACGCACTCTCAGTCACTGCTGTAGATTACTCCCACTGACCAACTCACTGACACTGCTGAAGGTCATTCCCACTGACACACTCACACTCACTGCGTAGGTCACTCCCACTGACCCAATCACTGTCACTGCTGTAGGACATTCCTACTGACACAATCGCGGTCACTGCAGTATGTCACTCCCACTGACCCAATCACTGTCACTGCTGAAGGTCATTCCCACTGACCCACTCACACTCACTGCGTAGGTCACTCCCACTTACTCAATCACGGTCACTGCTTTAGGTCACTCCCACTGACCCAATCACAGCCACTGCTGTAGGTCACTCGCGCTGACCCAATCACAGTCACTGATGTAGTCACTCCCACTCACCCAATCATGGTTACTGATGTAGGTCACTTCCACTGACCCAATCATGGTCACTGCTGTAGGTCACTCCCACTGACCCACTCACTATCATTGCTGTAAGTCATTCCCACTGACCCAATCACGGTCACTACTGTAGGTCAATCCCACTGACGCACTCTCAGACACTGCTGTAGTTTACTCCCACTGACCCACTCAATGTCACTGCTGAAGGTCATTCCCACTGACCCACTCAAACTCATTGCGTAGGTCACTCCCACTGACCCAATCACTGTCCCTGCTGTAGGTTATTCGTACCGACACAATCTCGGTCACTGCAGTATGTCACTCTCACTGACCCAATCACGGTCACTGCTGTACGTCATTCCCACAGACCCAATCATCGTCAATGCTGTAGGTCATTCACACTGACCCTATCTTGGTCACTGCTGTAGGTCACTCCCACTGAACCACTCACTGTCACTGCTGTAGGTCATTCCCTCTGAACCTCTCAATGTCACTGCTGTCAGCCACTCCCACTGACCCACTCACTGTCACTGCTCTAGGTGACTCTCACTGACCAAATCATAGTCACTGCTGTAGGTCACTCCCACTCACCCAATCATGGTCACTGCTGTAGGTCACTTCCATTCACCATATCACTGTCTCTGCTGTAGGTCACTCCCACTGACGCTCTCACTATCATTGCTGTAAGTCATTCACACTGACCCAATCACGGTCACTGCTGTATGTCAATCCCACTGACCCACTCTCAGTCACTGCTGAAGATTACTCCCACTGACACAATCACAGTCACTGCTGTAGCTCATTCCCACCGACACAATCACGGTCACTGCTGTAGGTCACTCCAACTGACCCAATCACGGTCACTGCTGTAGTTCATTCCCACTGACCCAATCATCGTGAATGCTGTTGGTCATTCCCACTGTCCCAATCATGGTCACTGTTGCAGATGATTCCCACAGACCCACTCACTGTCACTGCGTAGGTCACTCCCACTGACACTATCACAGTCACTGCTGTAGGTCATTCCCACTGACACAATCAGAGCCACTGCTGTAGGTCACTCCCGCTGACCCAATCACAGTCACTGCTGTAGGTCATTCCCACTGATCCACTCACTCTCACAGCTGTAGGGTACTGCAACTGACCCAATCACGGTCACTGCTGTAGGTCCTCCCACTGCCCCAATCACAGTCACTGCTGTATGTCATTCACACTGACCCAATTAATGTCGTTGCTGTAGGTCATTCCCACTTACCCAATCACAGTCACTGCTGTAGGTCTTTCCCACTGACCATATCATGGTCACTGCTGTAGGTCACTCCCACTGTCCCACTCACTGTCGCTGCTGTAGGTAATTCCCACTGAAACAGTCACTGTCACTGCTGTCAACCACTCCCACTGACCCACTCACTGTCACTGCTGTAGGTCGCTCCCACTTACCTAATCACGGTCTCTGCTGTAGGTCACTCCCACTGACCGTCTCACTATCATTGCTGTCGGTCACTCCCACTTACCCAATCACGGTCACTGCTGTAGGTCAATCCCACTGACGCACTCTCAGTCACTGCTGTAGATTAATCCCACTGACACACTCAATGTCACTGCTGTCGGTCACTCCCACTGACCCACTCACTGACACTGCTGTAGTTTGCTCCCACTGACCCAATCACAATCACTGCTGTAGGTCATTCTCACTGTCCCAATCATTGTCACTGTTGCAGATCATTCCCACAGAACCAATCACAGCCACTGCTGTAGGAGACTCCCGCTGACTCAATCTCATTCACTGCTGAAGGTCATTCCCACTGACCCACTCACTGTCACTGCGTAGGTCACTCCCACTGACACAATCACGGTCACTGCTCTAGGTCACTCCCACTGACCCAATCGCTCTCACTGCTGTAGGTCATTCCCACTGACCCAATCATCGTCAATGCTGTTGGTCATTCCCACTGACCCAATCATGGTCACTGCTGTAGGTCACTCCCACTGAACCGCTCACTGTCACAGCTGTAGGTGATTCCTACTGAACCACTCAATGTCACTGCTGTCAGCCACTCCCACTGATCCACTCAATCTCACTGATGTAGGTGACTCTCACTGACCAACTCATAGTCACTGCTTTAGGTCACTCCCACTCACCCAATCATGGTCACTGCTGTAGGTCACTCCCACTTACCATATCACTGTCTCTGCTGGAGGTCACCCCCACTGACGCTCTCACTATCATTGCTGTAGGTCATTCCCACTGACCCAATCACGGTCACTGCTGTAGGTCAATCCCACGGACCCACTCTCAGTCACTGCTGTAGATTACTCCCCCTGACCCACTCACTGTCACTGCTGTCGATCATTCCCACTGACCCACTCAATGACACTGCTGCAGGTTACTCCCACTGACCCAAACCCAATCACTGCTGTAGTTCACTCTCACTGTCCCAATCATGGTCACTGTTGCAGTTCATTCCCACAGACCCACTCACTGTCACTGCTGTAGATCACTTCCACTCACTCAATCACGGTGACTGCGTTAGGTCACTCCCACTGACCCAATCACAGCCACTGCTGTAGGTCACTCCCGCTGACTCAATCTCATTCACTGCTGAAGGTCATTCCCACTGACCCACTCACTCTCATTGCGCAGGTCATTCCCACTGACACAAGCACGGTCACTGCTGTAGGTCAATCCCACTGACACAATCGCGCTCACTGCTGTAGGTCATTCCCACTGACCCAATCACGGTCACTGCTGTAGATCAATCCCACTGACCCACTCTCAGTCACTGCTGTAGATTACTCCCCCTGACCCACTCACTGACACTGCTGTAGGTTACTCCCACTGACCCAATCACAATCACTGCTGTAGTTTACTCTCACTGTCCCAATAATGGTCACTGTTGCAGTTCATTCCGACAGACCCACTCTCTGTCACTGCTGTAGATCACTTCACCTCCCTCAATCACGGTCACTGCTTTAGGTCACTCCCACTGACCGAATCACAGCCACTGCTGTAGGTCATTCCCACTGACCCACTCACTGTCACTGCTGTAGTTCATTCCCACTGAAACACTCACTGTCACGGCTGTCAGACACTCCCACTGACCCACTCACTCTCTCTGCTGTAGGTCACTCCCACTCACCCAATCATGGTTACTCCTGTAGGTGACTTCCACTAACCCAATCATGGTCACTGCTGTAGGTCACTCCCACTGACCCACTCACTATCATTGCTGTAGGTCATTCCCACTGACCCAATCACGGTCACTGCTGTAGGTCAATCCCACTGACCCACTCTCTGTCACTGCTGTAGATTACTCCCACTGACCCACTCGCTGTCACTGCTGTCGTTCACCCCCACTGACCCACTCACTGACACAGCTGTAGGTTACTCCCACTGACCCAATGACAATCACTGCTGTAGGTCACTCTCACTGTCCCAATCATGGTCACTGTTGCAGTTCATTCCCACAGACCCACTCTCTGTCACTGGTGTAGATCCCTTCCCCTCCCTCAATCACGGTCACTGCTTTAGGTCACTCCCACTGACCCAATCAGAGCCACTGCTGTAGGTTAATCCAGCTTACCCAATCTCATTCACTGCTGAAGGTCATTCCCACTGACCCACTCACTCTCACTGCGTAGGTCACTCCCACTGACCCAATCACAGTCACTGCTGTAGGTCATTTCCACTGACACAATCACGGTCACTGCTGTAGGTCGCTCCAACTGACCCAATCACGGTCACTGCTGTAGGTCATTCCCACTGACCCAATCATCGTCAATGCTGTTGGACATTCCCACTGACTCAATCATGGTCACTGCTGTAGGTCACTCCCACTGAACCACTCATTGTCAATGCTGTAGGTCATTCCCACTGAACCAATCAGTGTCACTGCTGTCAGCCACTCCCACTGACCCACTCACTCTCACTGCTGTAGATCACTCCCACTGACTCAATCACGGTCACTGCTTTAGGTCAATCCCACTGACCCAATCACAGCCACTGCTGTAGGTCACTCCCGCTGACCCAATCACAGTCACTGCTGTAGGTCACTCCCAATGTCCCACTTACTATCATTGCTGTAAGTCATTCCCACTGACCCAATCAAGGTCACTGCTGTAGGTCAATCCCACTGACGCACTCTCAGTCACTGCTGTAGATTACTCCCACTGACCCACTCACTGTCACTGCTGAAGGTCATTCCCACTGACCCACTCACACTCACTGCGTAGGTCACTCCCACTGACCCAATCACAGTCGCTGCTGTAGGTTATTCCTACTGACACAATCACGGTCACTGCTGTATGTCACTCCCACTGACCCACTCACTGTCACTGCTGTCGATTTTTCCCACTGACCCACTCACTGACACTGCTGTAGGTTACTCCCAATGACGCTCTCACTATCATTGCTGTAGGTCATTCCCACTGACCCAATCTCGGTCACTTCTGTAGGTCAATCACAGAGACCCACTCTCTGTCACTGCTGCAGATCACTTCCCCTCCCTCAATCACGGTCACTGCTTTAGGTCAATCCCAGTGACCCAATCACAGCCACTGCTGTAGGTGACTATCACTGACCAACTCATAGTCACTGCTGTAGGTCACTCCCACTCACCCAATCATGGTCACTACTGTAGGTCACTCCCACTTACCATATTACTGTCTCTGCTGTAGGTCGCCCCCACTGACGCTCTCACTATCATTGCTGTAGGTCACTCCCACTGACCCAATCACGGTCACTGTTGTAGGTCAATCCAGCTGACCCACTCTCAGTCACTGCTGTAGATTACTCCCCCTGACCAACTCACTGTCGCTGCTGTCTGTCACTCCCACTGACCCATTCACAGTCACTGCTGTAGCTCATTCCCACCGACACAATCACGGTCACTGCTGTAGGTCACACCAACTGACCCAATCACGGTCACTGCTGTAGTTCATTCCCACTGACCCAATCATCGTGAATGCTGTTGGTCATTCCCACTGTCCCAATCATGGTCACTGTTGCAGATGATTCCCACAGACCCACTCACTGTCACTGCGTAGGTCACTCCCACTGACACTATCACAGTCACTGCTGTAGGTCATTCCCACTGACACAATCAGAGCCACTGCTGTAGGTCACTCCCGCTGACCCAATCACAGTCACTGCTGTAGGTCATTCCCACTGATCCACTCACTCTCACAGCTGTAGGGTACTGCAACTGACCCAATCACGGTCACTGCTGTAGGTCCTCCCACTGCCCCAATCACAGTCACTGCTGTATGTCATTCCCACTGACCCAATTAATGTCGTTGCTGTAGGTCATTCCCACTTACCCAATCACAGTCACTGCTGTAGGTCTTTCCCACTGACCATATCATGGTCACTGCTGTAGGTCACTCCCACTGTCCCACTCACTGTCGCTGCTGTAGGTAATTCCCACTGAAACAGTCACTGTCACTGCTGTCAACCACTCCCACTGACCCACTCACTGTCACTGCTGATTGCCACTCCCACTCACCCAATCATTGTTACTGCTGTAGGTCACTCCCACTGACCCACTCATGGTCACTGCTGTAGGTCGCTCCCACTTACCTAATCACGGTCTCTGCTGTAGGTCACTCCCACTGACCGTCTCACTATCATTGCTGTCGGTCATTCCCACTTACCCAATCACGGTCACTGCTGTAGGTCAATCCCACTGACGCACTCTCAGTCACTGCTGTAGATTAATCCCACTGACACACTCAATGTCACTGCTGTCGGTCACTCCCACTGACCCACTCACTGACACTGCTGTAGTTTGCTCCCACTGACCCAATCACAATCACTGCTGTAGGTCATTCTCACTGTCCCAATCATGGTCACTGTTGCAGATCATTCCCACAGAACCAATCACAGCCACTGCTGTAGGTCACTCCCGCTGACTCAATCTCATTCACTGCTGAAGGTCATTCCCACTGACCCACTCACTGTCACTGCGTAGGTCACTCCCACTGACACAATCACGGTCACTGCTCTAGGTCACTCCCACTGACCCAATCGCTCTCACTGCTGTAGGTCATTCCCACTGACCCAATCATCGTCAATGCTGTTGGTCATTCCCACTGACCCAATCATGGTCACTGCTGTAGGTCACTCCCACTGAACCGCTCACTGTCACAGCTGTAGGTGATTCCTACTGAACCACTCAATGTCACTGCTGTCAGCCACTCCCACTGATCCACTCAATCTCACTGATGTAGGTGACTCTCACTGACCAACTCATAGTCACTGCTTTAGGTCACTCCCACTCACCCAATCATGGTCACTGCTGTAGGTCACTCCCACTTACCATATCACTGTCTCTGCTGGAGGTCACCCCCACTGACGCTCTCACTATCATTGCTGTAGGTCATTCCCACTGACCCAATCACGGTCACTGCTGTAGGTCAATCCCACGGACCCACTCTCAGTCACTGCTGTAGATTACTCCCCCTGACCCACTCACTGTCACTGCTGTCGATCATTCCCACTGACCCACTCACTGACACTGCTGCAGGTTACTCCCACTGACCCAAACCCAATCACTGCTGTAGTTCACTCTCACTGTCCCAATCATGGTCACTGTTGCAGTTCATTCCCACAGACCCACTCACTGTCACTGCTGTAGATCACTTCCACTCACTCAATCACGGTGACTGCGTTAGGTCACTCCCACTGAACCACTCATTGTCAATGTTGTAGGTCATTCCCACTGAACCAATCAGTGTCACTGCTGTCAGCCACTCCCACTGACCCACTCACTCTCACTGCTGTAGATCACTCCCACTGACTCAATCACGGTCACTGCTTTAGGTCAATCCCACTGACCCAATCACAGCCACTGCTGTAGGTCACTCCCGCTGACCCAATCACAGTCACTGCTGTAGGTCACTCCCAATGTCCCACTTACTATCATTGCTGTAAGTCTTTCCCACTGACCCAATCAAGGTCACTGCTGTAGGTCAATCCCACTGACGCACTCTCAGTCACTGCTGGAGATTACTCCCACTGACCCACTCACTGTCACTGCTGAAGGTCATTCCCACTGACCCACTCACACTCACTGCGTAGGTCACTCCCACTGACCCAATCATAGTCGCTGCTGTAGGTTATTCCTACTGACACAATCACGGTCACTGCTGTATGTCACTCCCACTGACCCACTCACTGTCACTGCTGTCGATTTTTCCCACTGACCCACTCACTGACACTGCTGTAGGTTACTCCCAATGACGCTCTCACTATCATTGCTGTAGGTCATTCCCACTGACCCAATCTCGGTCACTTCTGTAGGTCAATCACAGAGACCCACTCTCTGTCACTGCTGTAGATCACTTCCCCTCCCTCAATCACGGTCACTGCTGTAGGTCACTCCCACTCACCCAATCATGGTCACTACTGTAGGTCACTCCCACTTACCATATTACTGTCTCTGCTGTAGGTCGCCCCCACTGACGCTCTCACTATCATTGCTGTAGGTCACTCCCACTGACCCAATCACGGTCACTGCTGTAGGTCAATCCAGCTGACCCACTCTCAGTCACTGCTGTAGATTACTCCCCCTGACCAACTCACTGTCGCTGCTGTCTGTCACTCCCACTGACCCATTCACTGTCACTGCTGTATGTCACTCCCACTGACCCAAGCACAGTCACTGCTGTAGGTCGCACTCACTGTCCCAATCATGGTAACTGTTGCAGATGATTCCCCCAGACCCACTCACTGGCACTGCGTAGGTCACTCCCACTGACCCTATCATAGACACTGCTGTAGGTCATTCCCACTGACCCAATCATGGTCACTGCTGTAGGTCACTCCCACTGACCCACTCACTATCATTGCTGTAGGTCATTCCCATTGACGCAATCACGGTCACTGCTGTAGGTTAATCCCACTGACGCACTCTCAGTTACTCACCCAATCATCGTTACTGATGTACGTCACTCCCACTGACCCAATCATGGTCACTGCTGTAGGTGGCTCCCACTTACCTAATCACGGTCTCTGCTGTAGGTCACTCCCACTGACCGTCTCACTATCATTGCTGCAGGTCATTCCCACTGACCCACTCACTGTCACTGCTGTCGGTCACTCCCACTGACCCACTCACTGACACTGCTGTACGTTACTCCCACTGACCCAATCACAATCACTGCTGTAGTTCACTCTCACTTTCCCAATCATGGTCACTGTTGAAGATGATTCCCACAGACCCACTCACTGTCACTGCGTAGGTCACTCCCACTGACCCTATCGTAGTCACTGCTTGTAGGTCATTCCCACTGACACAATCAGAGCCACTGATGTAGGTCACTCCCGCTGACCCAATCACAGTCACAGCTGTAGGTCATTCCCACTGATCCACTCACTCTAACAGCTGTAGGGTACTGCAACTGGCCCAATCACGGTCACTGCTGTAGGTCACTCCCATTGCCCCAATCACAGTCACTGCTGTATGTCATTCCCACTGACCCAATTAATGTCGCTGCTGTAGGTCATTCCCACTGACCCAATCACAGTCACTGCTGTAGGTCTTTCCCACTGACCATATCATGGTCACTGCTGTAGATCACTCCCACTGTCCCACTCACTGTCGAAGCTGTAGGTAATTCCCACTGAAACACTCACTGTTACTGCTGTCAACCACTCCCACTGACCCACTCACTGTCACTGCTGATTGCCACTCCCACTCACCCAATCATTGTTACTGCTGTAGGTCACTCCCACTGACCCAATCATGGTCACTGCTGAAGGTCGCTCCCACTTACCTAATCACGGTCTCTGCTGTAGGTCACTACCACTGACCATCTCACTATCATTGCTGTCGGTCATTCCCACTTTCCCAATCACGGTCACTGCTGTAGGTTAATCCCACTGACGCACTCAGTCACTGCTGTACATTAATCCCACTGACCCACTCACTGTCACTGCTGTCGGTCACTCCCACTGACCCACTCACTGACACTGCTGTAGGTTACTCCCACTGACCCAATCACAATCACTGCTGTAGGTCATTCTCACTGTCCCAATCATTGTCACTGTTGCAGTTCATTCCCACAGAACCCATCACAGCCACTGCTGAAGGTCACTCCGGCTGACTCAATCTCATTCACTGCTGAAGGTCATTCCCACTGACCCACTCACTCTCACTGCGCAGGTCATTCCCACTGACACAAGCACGGTCACTGCTGTAGGTCAATCCCACTGACCCAATCGCGCTCACTGCTGTAGGTCATTCCCACTGACCCAATCATCGTAAGTGCTGTAGGTCATTCCTACTGAACCACTCAATGTCACTGCTGTCAGCCACTCCCATTGATCCACTCACTGTCACTGCTGTATGTGACTCTCACTGACCAACTCATAGTCACTGCTGTAGGTCACTCCAACTCACCCAATCATGGTCACTGCTGTAGGTCACTCCCACTTACCATATCTCTGTCTCTGCTGTAGGTAACCCCCACTGACGCTCTCACTATCATTGCTGTACGTCATTCCCACTGACCCAATCACGGTCACTGCTGTAGGTCAATCCCACTGACCCACTCTCAGTCACTGCTGTAGATTACTCCCCCTGACCCACTCACTGACACTGCTGTAGGTTACTCCCACTGACCCAATCACAATCACTGCTGTAGTTTACTCTCACTGTCCCAATAATGGTCACTGTTGCAGTTCATTCCGACAGACCCACTCTCTGTCACTGCTGTAGATCACTTCACCTCCCTCAATCACGGTCTCTGCTTTAGGTCACTCCCACTGACCGAATCACAGCCACTGCTGTAGGTCATTCCCACTGACCCACTCACTGTCACTGCTGTAGTTCATTCCCACTGAAACACTCACTGTCACGGCTGTCAGACACTCCCACTGACCCACTCACTCTCTCTGCTGTAGGTCACTCCCACTCACCCAATCATGGTTACTCCTGTAGGTGACTTCCACTAACCCAATCATGGTCACTGCTGTAGGTCACTCCCACTGACCCACTCACTATCATTGCTGTAGGTCATTCCCACTGACCCAATCACGGTCACTGCTGTAGGTCAATCCCACTGACCCACTCTCTATCACTGCTGTAGATTACTCCCACTGACCCACTCGCTGTCACTGCTGTCGGTCACCCCCACTGACCCACTCACTGACACAGCTGTAGGTTACTCTCACTGACCCAATGACAATCACTGCTGTAGGTCACTCTTACTGTCCCAATCATGGTCACTGTTGCAGTTCATTCCCACAGACCCACTCTCTGTCACTGCTGTAGATCCCTTCCCGTCCCTCAATCACGGTCACTGCTTTAGGTCACTCCCACTGACCCAATCAGAGCCACTGCTGTAGGTTAATCCAGCTTACCCAATCTCATTCACTGCTGAAGGTCATTCCCACTGACCCACTCACTCTCACTGCGTAGGTCACTCCCACTGACCCAATCACAGTCACTGCTGTAGGTCGCTCCAACTGACCCAATCACGGTCACAGCTGTAGGTCATTCCCACTGACCCAATCATCGTCAATGCTGTTGGACATTCCCACTGACTCAATCATGGTCACTGCTGTAGGTCACTCCCACTGAACCACTCATTGTCAATGATGTAGGTCATTCCCACTGAACCAATCAGTGTCACTGCTGTCAGCCACTCCCACTGACCCACTCACTCTCACTGCTGTAGATCACTCCCACTGACTCAATCAAGGTCACTGCTTTAGGTCACTCCCACTGACCGAATCACAGCCACTGCTGTAGGTCATTCCCACTGACCCACTCACTGTCACTGCTGTAGTTCATTCCCACTGAAACACTCACTGTCACGGCTGTCAGACACTCCCACTGACGCACTCAGTCACTGCTGTAGATTAATCCCACTGACCCACTCACTGTCACTGCTGTCGGTCACTCCCACTGACCCACTCACTGACACTGCTGTAGGTTACTCCCACTGACCCAATCACAATCACTGCTGTAGGTCATTCTCACTGTCCCAATGATGGTCACTGTTGCAGTTCATTCCCACAGAACACATCACAGCCACTGCTGTAGGTCACTCCGGCTGACTCAATCTCATTCACTGCTGAAGGTCATTCCCACTGACCCACTCACTCTCACTGCGTAGGTCACTCCCACTGACCCAATCACAGTCACTTCGGTAGGTCATTCCCACTGACACAATCACGGTCACTGCTCTAGGTCACTCCCACTGACCCAATTGCTCTCACTGCTGTAGGTCATTCCCACTGACCCAATCATCGTCAATGCTGTTGGTCATTCCCACTGACCCAATCATGGTCACTGCTGTAGGTCACCCTCACTGAACCGCTCACTGTCACAGGTGTAGGTCATTCCTACTGAACCAATCAATGTCACTGCTGTCAGCCACTCCCACTGACCCACTCACTGTCACTGCTGTAGGTGACTCTCACTGACCAACTCACTGACACTGCATTAGGTCACTCCCACTCACCCAATCATGGTCACTGCTGTAGGTCACTCCCACTTACCATATCTCTGTCTCTGCTGTAGGTCACCCCCACTGACGCTCTCACTATCATTGCTGTAGGTCATTCCCACTGACCCAATCACGGTCACTGCTGTAGGTCAATCCCACTGACCCACTCTCAGTCACTGCTGTAGATTACTCCCCCTGACCCACTCACTGACACTGCTGTAGGTTACTCCCACTGACCCAAGCACAGTCACTGCTGTAGGTCGCACTCACTGTCCCAATCATGGTCACTGTTGCAGATGATTCGCCCAGACCCACTCACTGGCACTGCGTAGGTCACTCCCACTGACCCTATCATAGACACTGCTGTAGGTCATTCCCACTGACCCAATCATGGTCACTGCTGTAGGTCACTCCCACTGACCCACTCACTATCATTGCTGTAGGTCATTCCCATTGACCCAATCACGGTCACTGCTGAAGGTTAATCCCACTGACGCACTCTCAGTCACTCACCCAATCATGGTTACTGATGTAGGTCACAACCACTGACCCAATCATGGTCACTGCTGTAGGTGGCTCCCACTTACCTAATCACGGTCTCACCTGTAGGTCACTCCCACTGACCGTCTCACTATCATTGCTGTAGGTCATTCCCACTGACCCACTCACTGTCACTGCTGTCGGTCACTCCCACTGACCCACTCACTGACAGTGCTGTACGTTACTCCCACTGACCCAATCACAATCAATGCTGTAGTTCACTCTCACTGTCCCAATCATGGTCACTGTTGCAGATGATTCCCACAGACCCACACACTGTCACTGCGTAGGTCACTCCCACTGACCCTATCATAGTCACTGCTTGTAGGTCATTCCCACTGACACAATCAGAGCCACTGCTGTAGGTCACTCCCGCTGACCCAATCACAGTCACTGCTGTAGGTCATTCCCACTGATCCACTCACTCTAACAGCTGTAGGGTACTGCAACTGGCCCAATCACGGTCACTGCTGTAGGTCACTCCCACTGCACCAATCACAGTCACTGCTGTATGTCATTCCCACTGACCCAATTAATGTCGCTGCTGTAGGTCATTCCCACTAACCCAATCACATTCACTGCTGTAGGTCTTTCCCACTGACCATATCATGATCACTGCTGTAGGTCACTCCCACTGTCCCACTCACTGTCGAAGCTGTAGGTAATTCCCACTGGAACACTCACTGTTACTGCTGTCAACCACTCCCACTGACCCACTCACTGTCACTGCTGATTGCCACTCCCACTCACCCAATCATTGTTACTGCTGTAGGTCACTCCCACTGACCCAATCATGGTCACTGCCGTAGGTCGCTCCCACTTACCTAATCACGGTCTCTGCTGTAGGTCACTCCCACTGACCGTCTCACTATCATTGCTGTCGGTCATTCCCACTTACCCAATCACGGTCACTGCTGTAGGTCAATCCCACTGACGCACTCAGTCACTGATGTAGATTAATCCCACTTACCCACTCACTGTCACTGCTGTCGGTCACTCCCACTGACCCACTCACTGACACTGCTGTAGGTTACTCCCACTGACCCAATCACAATCACTGCTGTAGGTCATTCTCACTGTCCCAATCATGGTCACTGTTGCAGTTCATTCCCACAGAACCCATCACAGCCACTGCTGTAGGTCACTCCGGCTGACTCAATCTCATTCACTGCTGAAGGTCACTCCCACTGACCCACTCACTATCATTGCTGTAGGTCATTCCCATTGACCCAATCACGGTCACTGCTGTAGGTTAATCCCACTGACGCACTCTCAGTCACTCACCCAATCATGGTTACTGATGTAGGTCACTCCCACTGACCCAATCATGGTCACTGCTGTAGGTGGCTCCCACTTACCTAATCACGGTCTCTGCTGTAGGTCACTCCCACTGAACGTCTCACTATCATTGCTGTAGGTCATTCCCACTGACCCACTCACTGTCACTGATGTCGGTCACTCCCACTGACCCACTCACTGACACTGCTGTACGTTACTCCCACTGACCCAATCACAATCACTGCTGTAGTTCACTCTCACTGTCCCAATCATGGTCATTGTTGCAGATGATTTCCACAGACCCACTCACTGTCACTGCGTAGGTCACTCCCACTGACCCTATCATAGTCACTGCTTGTAGGTCATTCCCACTGACAGAATCAGAGCCACTGCTGTAGGTCACTCCCGCTGACCCAATCACGGTCACTGCTGTAGGTCACTCCCACTGCCCCAATCACAGTCACTGCTGTATGTCATTCCCACGGACCCAATTAATGTCGCTGCTGTAGGACATTCCCACTGACCCAATCACAGTCACTTCTGTAGGTCTTTCCCAGTGACCATATCATGGTCACTGCTGTAGGTCACTCCCACTGTCCCACTCACTGTCGAAGCTGTAGGTAATTCCCACTGAAACACTCACTGTCACTGCTGATTGCCTCTCCCACTCACCCAATCATTGTTACTGCTGAAGGTCACTTCCACTGACCCAATCATGGTCACTGCTGTAGGTCGCTCCCACTTACCTAATCACGGTCTCTGCTGTACGTCACTCCCACTGACCATCTCACTATCATTGCTGTCGGTCATTCCCACTTACCCAATCACGGTCACTGCTGTAGGTCAATCCCACTGACGCACTCAGTCACTGCTGTAGATTAATCCCACTGACCCAATCACAATCACTGCTGTAGGTCATTCTCACTGTCCCAATCATGGTCACTGTTGCAGTTCATTCCCACAGAACCCATCACAGCCACTGCTGTAGGTCACTCCGGCTGACTCAATCTCATTCACTGCTGAAGGTCATTCCCACTGACCCACTCACTCTCACTGCGTAGGTCACTCCCACTGACCCAATCACAGTCACTGCGGTAGGTCATTCCCACTGACACAATCACGGTCACTGCTCTAGGTCACTCCCACTGACCCAATTGCTCTCACTGCTGTAGGTCATTCCCACTGACCCAATCATCGTCAATGCTGTTGGTCATTCCCACTGACCCAATCATGCTCACTGCTGTAGGTCACCCCCACTGAACCGCTCACTGTCACAGGTGTAGGTCATTCCTACTGAACCAATCAATGGCACTGCTGTCAGCCACTCCCACTGACCCACTCACTGTCACTGCTGTAGGTGACTCTCACTGACCAACTCACTGACACTGCTTTAGGTCACTCCCACTCACCCAATCATGGTCACTGCTGTAGGTCACTCCCACTTACCATATCACTGTCTCTGCTGTAGTTCACCCCCACAGACGCTCTCACTATCATTGCTGTAGGTCATTCCCACTGACCCAATCACGGTCACTGCTGTAGGTCAATCCCACTGACCCACTCTCAGTCACTGCTGTAGATTCCTCCCCCTGACACACTCACTGTCACTGCTGTCGATCATTCCCACTGACCCACTCACTGACACTGCTGTAGGTTACTCCCACTGACCCAAACCCAATCACTGCTGTAGTTCACTCTCACTGTCCCAATCATGGTCACTGTTGCAGTTCATTCCCACAGACCCACTCACTGTCACTGCTGGAGATCACTTCCACTCACTCAATCACGGTGACTGCGTTAGGTCAATCCCACTGACCCAATCACAGCCACTGCTGTAGGTCACTCCCGCTGACTCAATCTCATTCACTGCTGAAGGTCATTCCCACTGACCCACTCACTCTCACTGCGCAGGTCATTCCCACTGACACAAGCACGGTCACTGCTGTAGGTCAATCACACTGACCCAATCGCGCTCACTGCTGTAGGTTATTCCCACTGACCCAATCATCGTCAATGCTGTAGGTCATTCCTACTGAACCACTCAATGTCACTGCTGTCAGCCACTCCCACTGACCCACTCACTGTCATTGCTGTATGTGACTCTCACTGACCAACTCATAGTCACTGCTGTAGGTCACTCCAACTCACCCAATCATGGTCACTGCTGTAGGTCAATCCCACTGACCCACTCTCAGTCACTGCTGTAGATTACTCCCCCTGACCCACTCACTGACACTGCTGTAGGTTACTCCCACTGACCCAATAATGGTCACTGTTGCAGTTCATTCCGACAGACCCACTCTCTGTCACTGCTGTAGATCACTTCACCTCCCCCAATCACGGTCACTGCTTTAGGTCACTCCCACTGACCGAATCACAGCCACTGCTGTAGGTCATTCCCACTGACCCCACTCACTGTCACTGCTGTAGTTCATTCCCACTGAAACACTCACTGTCACGGCTGTCAGACACTCCCACTGACCCACTCACTCTCTCTGCTGTAGGTCACTCCCACTCACCCAATCATGGTTACTCCTGTAGGTGACTTCCACTAACCCAATCATGGTCACTGCTGTAGGTCACTCCCACTGACCCACTCACTATCATTGCTGTAGGTCATTCCCACTGACCCAATCACGGTCATTGCTGTAGGTCAATCCCACTGACCCACTCTCTGTCACTGCTGTAGAGTACTCCCACTGACCCACTCGCTGTCACTGCTGTCGGTCACCCCCACTGACCCACTCACTGACACAGCTGTAGGTTACTCCCACTGACCCAATGACAATCACTGCTGTAGGTCACTCTCACTGTCCCAATCATGGTCACTGTTGCAGTTCATTCCCACAGACCCACTCTCTGTCACTGCTGTAGATCCCTTCCCCTCCCTCAATCACGGTCACTGCTTTAGGTCACTCCCACTGACCCAATCAGAGCCACTGCTGTAGGTTAATCCATCTTACCCAATCTCATTCACTGCTGAAGGTCAATCCCACTGACCCACTCTCAGTCACTGCTGTAGATTACTCCCCCTGACACACTCACTGTCACTGCTGTCGATCATTCCCACTGATCCACTCACTGAAACTGCTGTAGGTAACTCCCACTGACCCAAACCCAATCACTGCTGTAGTTCACTCTCACTGTCCCAATCATGGTCACTGTTGTAGTTCATTCCCACAGACCCACTCACTGTCACTGCTGGAGATCACTTCCACTCACTCAATCACGGTGACTGCTTTAGGTCAATCCCACTGACCCAATCACAGCCACTGCTGTAGGTCACTCCCGCTGACTCAATCTCATTCACTGCTGAAGGTCATTCCCACTGACCCACTCACTCTCACTGCGCAGGTCATTCCCAATGACACAAGCACGGTCACTGCTGTAGGTCAATCCCACTGACCCAATCGCGCTCACTGCTGTAGGTTATTCCCACTGACCCAATCATCGTCAATGCTGTAGGTCATTCCTACTGAACCACTCAATGCCACTGCTGTCAGCCACTCCCACTGACCCACTCACTGTCACTGCTGTATGTGACTCTCACTGACCAACTCATAGTCACTGCTGTAGGTCACTCCAACTCACCCAATCATGGTCACTGCTGTAGGTCAATCCCACTGACCCACTCTCAGTCACTGCTGTAGATTACTCCCCCTGACCCACTCACTGACACTGCTGTAGGTTACTCCCACTGACCCAATCACAATCACTGCTGTAGTTTACTCTCACTGTCCCAATAATGGTCACTGTTGCAGTTCATTCCGACAGACCCACTCTCTGTCACTGCTGTAGATCACTTCACCTCCCCCAATCACGGTCACTGCTTTAGGTCACTCCCACTGACCGAATCACAGCCACTGCTGTAGGTCATTCCCACTGACCCACTCACTGTCACTGCTGTAGTTCATTCCCACTGAAACACTCACTGTCACGGCTGTTAGACACTCCCACTGACCCACTCACTCTCTCTGCTGTAGGTCACTCCCACTCACCCAATCATGGTTACTCCTGTAGGTGACTTCCACTAACCCAATCATGGTCACTGCTGTAGGTCACTCCCACTGACCCACTCACTATCATTGCTGTAGGTCATTCCCACTGACCCAATCACGGTCATTGCTGTAGGTCAATCCCACTGACCCACTCTCTGTCACTGCTGTAGAGTACTCCCACTGACCCACTCGCTGTCACTGCTGTCGGTCACCCCCACTGACCCACTCACTGACACAGCTGTAGGTTACTCCCACTGACCCAATGACAATCACTGCTGTAGGTCACTCTCACTGTCCCAATCATGGTCACTGTTGCAGTTCATTCCCACAGACCCACTCTCTGTCACTGCTGTAGATCCCTTCCCCTCCCTCAATCACGGTCACTGCTTTAGGTCACTCCCACTGACCCAATCAGAGCCACTGCTGTAGGTTAATCCAGCTTACCCAATCTCATTCACTGCTGAAGGTCATTCCCACTGACCCACTCACTCTCACTGCGTAGGTCACTCCCACTGACCCAATCACAGTCACTGCTGTAGGTCATTTCCACTGACACAATCACGGTGTCTGCTGTAGGTCGCTCCAACTGACCCAATCACGGTCACTGCTGTAGGTCATTCCCACTGACCCAATCATCGTCAATGCTGTTGGACATTCCCACTGACTCAATCATGGTCACTGCTGTAGGTCACTCCCACTGAACCACTCATTGTCAATGCTGTCAGCCACTCCCACTGACCCACTCACTCTCACTGCTGTAGATCACTCCCACTGACTCAATCACGGTCACTGCTTTAGGTCAATCCTACTGACCCAATCACAGCCACTGCTGTAGGTCACTCCCGCTGACCCAATCACAGTCACTGCTGTAGGTAACTCCCACTGTCCCACTTACTATCATTGCTGTAAGTCATTACCACTGACCCAATCAAGGTCACTGCTGTAGGTCAATCCCACTGACGCACTCTCAGTCACTGCTGTAGATTACTCCCACTGACCCACTCACTGTCACTACTGAAGGTCATTCCCACTGACCCACTCACACTCACTGCGTAGGTCGCTCCCACTGACCCAATCACAGTCGCTGCTGTAGGTTATACCTACTGACACAATCACGGTCACTGCTGTATGTCACTCCCACTGACTCACTCACTGTCACTGCTGTCGATTTTTCCCACTGACCCACTCACTGACACTGCTGTAGGTTACTCCCAATGACGCTCTCACTATCATTGCTGTAGGTCAATCCAACTGACCCAATCACAGCCACTGCTGCAGGTGACTATCACTGACCAACTCATAGTCACTGCTGTAGGTCACTCCCACTCACCCAATCATGGTCACTACTGTAGGTCACTCCCACTTACCATATTACTGTCTCTGCTGTAGGTCGCCCCCACTGACGCTCTCACTATCATTGCTGTAGGTCACTCCCACTGACCCAATCACGGTAACTGCTGTAGGTCAATCCAGCTGACCCACTCTCAGTCACTGCTGTAGATTACTCCCCCTGACCAACTCACTGTCGCTGCTGTCTGTCACTCCCACTGACCCACAGACAGTCACTGCTGAAGGTTACTCCCACTGACCCAAGCACAGTCACTGCTGTAGGTCGCTCTCACTGTCCCAATCATGGTCACTGTTGCAGATGATTCCCCCAGACCCACTCACTGGCACTGCGTAGGTCACTCCCACTGACCCTATCATAGACACTGCTGTAGGTCATTCCCACTGACCCAATCATGGTCACTGCTGTAGGTCACTCCCACTGACCCACTCACTATCATTGCTGTAGGTCATTCCCATTGACCCAATCACGGTCACTGCTGAAGGTTAATCCCACTGACGCACTCTCAGTCACTCACCCAATCATGGTTACTGATGTAGGTCACTCCCACTGACCCAATCATGGTCACTGCTGTAGGTGGCTCCCACTTACCTAATCACGGTCTCTGCTGTAGGTCACTCCCACTGACCGTCTCACTATCATTGCTGTAGGTCATTCCCACTGACCCACTCACTGTCACTGCTGTCGGTCACTCACACTGACCCACTCACTGACACTGCTGTACGTTACTCCCACTGACCCAATCACAATCACTGCTGTAGTTCACTCTCACTGTCCCAATCATGGTCACTGTTGCAGATGATTCCCACAGACCCACTCACTGTCACTGCGTAGGTCACTCCCACTGACCCTATCATAGTCACTGCTTGTAGGTCATTCCCACTGACACAATCAGAGCCACTGCTGTAGGTCACTCCCGCTGACCCAATCACAGTCACTGCTGTAGGTCATTCCCACTGATCCACTCACTCTAACAGCTGTAGGGTACTGCAACTGGCCCAAACACGGTCACTGCTGTAGGTCACTCCCACTGCCCCAATCACAGTCACTGCTGTATGTCATTCCCACTGACCCAATTAATGTCGCTGCTGTAGGTCATTCCCACTGACCCAATCGCATTCACTGCTGTAGGTCTTTCCCACTGACCATATCATGGTCACTGCTGTAGGTCACTCCCACTGTCCCACTCACTGTCGAAGCTGTAGGTAATTCCCACTGACCCACTCACTGTCACTGCTGATTGCCACTCCCACTCACCCAATCATTGTTACTGCTGTAGGTCACTCCCACTGACCCAATCATGGTCACTGCCGTAGGTCGCTCCCACTTACCTAATCACGGTCTCTGCTGTAGGTCACTCCCACTGACCGTCTCACTATCATTGCTGTCGGTCATTCCCACTTACACAATCACGGTCACTGCTGTAGGTCAATCCCACTGACGCACTCAGTCACTGCTGTAGATTAATCCCACTGACCCACTAACTGTCACTGCTGTCGGTCACTCCCACTGACCCACTCACTGAAACTGCTGTAGGTTACTCCCACTGACCCAATCACAATCACTGCTGTAGGTCATTCTCACTATCCCAATCATGGTTACTGTTGCAGTTCATTTCCACAGAACCCATCACAGCCACTGCTGTAGGTCACTCCGGCTGACTCAATCTCATTCACTGCTGAAGGTCATTCCCACTGACCCACTCACTCTCACTGCGTAGGTCACTCCCACTGACCCAATCACAGTCACTGCGGTAGGTCATTCCCACTGACACAATCACGGTCACTGCTCTAGGTCACTCCCACTGACGCAATCGCTCTCACTGCTGTAGGTCATTCCCACTGACCCAATCATCGTCAATGCTGTTGGTCATTCCCACTGACCCAATCATGGTCACTGCTGTAGGTCACCCCCACTGAACCGTTCACTGTCACTGCTGTAGGTGACTCTCATTGACCAACTCATAGTCACTGCTTTATGTCACTCCCACTCACCCAATCATGGTCACTACTGTAGGTCACTCCCACTTACCATATTACTGTCTCTGCTGTAGGTCGCCCCCACTGACGCTCTCACTATCATTGCTGTAGGTCACTCCCACTGACCCAATCACGGTCACTGCTGTAGGTCAATCCAGCTGACCCACTCTCAGTCACTGCTGTAGATTACTCCCCCTGACCAACTCACTGTCGCTGCTGTCTGTCACTCCCACTGACCCACAGACAGTCACTGCTGAAGGTTACTCCCACTGACCCAAGCACAGTCACTGCTGTAGGTCGCTCTCACTGTCCCCATCATGGTCACTGTTGCAGATGATTCCCCCAGACCCACTCACTGTCACTGCGTAGGTCACTCCCACTGACCCTATCATAGTCACTGCTGTAGGTCATTCCCACTGACCCAATCATGGTCACTGCTGTAGGTCACTCCCACTGACCCACTCACTATCATTGCTGTAGGTCATTCCCATTGACCCAATCACGGTCACTGCTGTAGGTTAATCCCACTGACGCACTCTCAGTCACTCACCCAATCATGGTTACTGATGTAGGTCACTCCCACTGACCCAATCATGGTCACTGCTGTAGTTGGCTCCCACTTACCTAATCACGGTCTCTGCTGTAGGTCACACTCACTGACCGTCTCACTATCATTGCTGTAGGTCATTCCCACTGACACACTCACTGTCACTGCTGTCGGTCACTCCCACTGACCCACTCACTGACACTGCTGTACGTTACTCCCACTGACCCAATCACAATCACTGCTGTAGTTCACTCTCACTGTCCCAATCATGGTGACTGTTGCAGATGATTCCCACAGACCCACTCACTGTCACTGCGTAGGTCACTCCCACTGACCCTATCATAGTCACTGCTTGTAGGTCATTCCCACTGACACAATCAGAGCCACTGCTGTAGGTCACTCCCGCTGACCCAATCACAGTCACTGCTGTAGGTCATTCCCACTGATCCACTCACTCTAACAGCTGTAGGGTACTGCAACTGACCCAATCACGGTCACTGCTGTAGGTCAATCCAGCTGAACCACTCTCAGTTACTGCTGTAGATTACTCCCCCTGACCAACTCACTGTCGCTGCTGTCTGTCACTCCCACTGACCCACAGACAGTCACTGCTGAAGGTTACTCCCACTGACCCAAGCACAGTCACTGCTGTAGGTCGCTCTCACTGTCCCCATCATGGTCACTGTTGCAGATGATTCCCCCAGACCCACTCACTGTCACTGCGTAGGTCACTCCCACTGACCCTATCATAGTCACCGCTGTAGGTCATTCCCACTGACCCAATCATGGTCACTGCTGTAGGTCACTCCCACTGACCCACTCACTATCATTGCTGTAGGTCATTCCCATTTACCCAATCACGGTCACTGCTGTAGGTTAATCCCACTGACGCACTCTCAGTCACTCACCCAATCATGGTTACTGATGTAGGTCACTCCCACTGACCCAATCATGGTCACTGCTGTAGTTGGCTCCCACTTACCTAATCACGGTCTCTGCTGTAGGTCACACTCACTGACCGTCTCACTATCATTGCTGTAGGTCATTCCCACTGACACACTCACTGTCACTGCTGTCGCTCACTCCCACTGACCCACTCACTGACACTGCTGTACGTTACTCCCACTGACCCAATCACAATCACTGCTGTAGTTCACTCTCACTGTCCCAATCATGGTGACTGTTGCAGATGATTCCCACAGACCCACTCACTGTCACTGCGTAGGTCACTCCCACTGACCCTATCATAGTCACTGCTTGTAGGTAATTCCCACTGACACAATCAGAGCCACTGCTGTAGGTCACTCCCGCTGACCCAATCACAGTCACTGCTGTAGGTCATTCCCACTGATCCACTCACTCTAACAGCTGTAGGGTACTGCAACTGACCCAATCACGGTCACTGCTGTAGGTCATTCCCACTGACCCAATCACAGTCACTGCTGTAGGTCTTTCCCACTGACCATATCATGGTCACTGCTGTAGGTCACTCCCACTGTCCCACTCACTGTCGAAGCTGTAGGTCATTCCCACTGACCCACTCACTGTCACTGCTGATTGCCACTCCCACTCACCCAATCATTGTTACTGCTGTAGGTCACTCCCACTGACCCAATCATGGTCACTGCTGTAGGTCGCTGCCACTTACCTAATCACGGTCTCTGCTGTAGGTCACTCCCACTGACCGTCTCACTATCATTGCTGTCGGTCATTCCCACTTACACAATCACGGTCACTGCTGTAGGTCAATCCCACTGACGCACTCTCAGTCACTGCTGTAGATTAATCCCACTTACCCACTCACTGTCACTGCTGTCGGTCACTCCCACTGACCCACTCACTGACACTGCTGTAGGTTACTCCCACTGACCCAATCACAATCACTGCTGTAGGTCATTCTCACTGTCCCAATCATGGTCACTGTTGCAGTTCATTCCCACAGAACCCATCACAGCTACTGCTGTAGGTCACTCCGGCTGACTCAATCTCATTCACTGGTGAAGGTCATTCCCACTGACCCACTCACTCTCACTGCTCTAGGTCACTCCCACTGACCGAATCGCTCTCACTGCTGTAGGTCATTCCCACTGACCCAATCATCGTCAATGCTGTTGGTCATTCCCACTGACCCAATCATGGTCACTGCTGTAGGTCACCCCCACTGAACCGCTCACTGTCACAGCTGTAGGTCATTCCTACTGAACCAATCAATGTCACTGCTGTCAGCCACTCCCACTGACCCACTTACTGTCACTGCTGTAGGTGACTCTCACTGACCAACTCATAGTCACTGCTTTATGTCACTCCCACTCACCCAATCATGGTCACTGCTGTAGGTCACTCCCACTTACCATATCACTGTCTCTGCTGTAGGTCACCCCCACTGACGCTCTCACTATCATTGCTGTAGGTTATTCCCACTGAACCAATCACGGTCACTGCTGTAGGTCAATCCCACTGACCCACTCACTGTCACTGCTGTAGGTTACTCCCACTGACCCAATTCCAATCACTGCTGTAGTTCACTCTCACTGCCCCAATCATGGTCACTGTTGCAGTTCATTCCCACAGACCCACTCAATGTCACTGCTGTAGATCACTTCCACTCACTCAATCACGGTGACTGCGTTAGGTCACTCCCACTGACCCATTCATCGTCAATGCTGTTGGTCATTCCTACTGAACCACTCAATGTCACTGCTGTCAGCCACTCCCACTGACCCACACACTGTCACTGCTGTATGTGACTCTCACTGACCCACTCATAGTCACTGCTGTAGGTCACTACAACTCACCAAATCATGGTCACTGTTGTAGGTCACTCCCACTTACCATATCTCTGTCTCTGCTGTAGGTCACCCCCACTGACGCTCTCACTATCATTGCTGTAGGTCATTCCCACTGACCCAATCACGGTCACTGCTGTAGGTCAATCCCACTGACCCACTCTCAGTCACTGCTGTAGATTACTCCCCCTGACCCACTCACTGTCACTGCTGTCGATCATTCCCACTGACCCACTCACTGACACTGCTGTAGGTTATTCCCACTGACCCAATCACAATCACTGCTGTAGTTTACTCTCACTGTCCCAATCATGGTCACTGTTGCAGTTCATTCCGACAGACCCACTCTCTGTCACTGCTGTAGCTCACTTCACCTCCCTCAATCACGGTCACTGCTTTAGGTCACTCCCACTGACCGAATCACAGCCACTGCTGTAGGTCATTCACACTGACCAACTCACTGTCATGCTGTAGTTCATTCCCACTGAAACACTCACTGTCACGGCTGTCAGATAGTCCCACTTACCCACTCACTGTCACTGCTGTAGGTCACACCCACTCAACCAATCATGGTTACTGCTGTAGGTGACTTTCACTAACCCAATCATGGTCACTGCTGTAGGTCACTCCCGCTGACCCACTCACTATCATTGCTGTAGGTCATTCCCACTGACCCAATCACGGTCACTGCTGTAGGTCAATACCACTGACCCACTCTCAGTCACTGCTGTAGCTTACTCCCACTGCCACTCGCTGTCACTGCTGTCGGTCACTCCCACTGACCCACTCACTGACACAGCTGTAGGTTACTCCCACTGACCCAATGACAATCACTGCTGTAGGTCACTCTCACTGTCCCAATCATGGTCACTGTTGCAGTTCATTCCCACAGACCCACTCTCTGTCACTGCTGTAGATCCCTTTCCCTCCCTCAATCACGGTCACTGCTTTAGGTCACTCCCACTGACCCACTCACAGCCACTGCTGTAGGTTACTCCAGCTTACCCAATCACATTCACTGCTGAAGGTCATTCCCACTGACCCACTCTCAGTCACTGCTGTAGCTTACTCCCACTGCCACTCGCTGTAACTGCTGTCGGTCACTCCCACTGACCCACTCACTGACACAGCTGTAGGTTACTCCCACTGACCCAATGACAATCACTGCTGTAGGTCTCTCTCACTGTCCCAATCATGGTCACTGTTGCAGTTCATTCCCACAGACCCACTCTCTGTCACTGCTGTAGATCCCTTCCCCTCCATCAATCACGGTCACTGCTTTAGGTCACTCCCACTGACCCACTCACAGCCACTGCTGTAGGTTACTCCAGCTTACCCAATCTCATTCACTGCTGAAGGTCATTCCCACTGACCCACTCACTCTCACTGCGTAGGTCACTCCCACTGACCCAATCACAGTCACTGATGTAGGTCATTCCCACTGACACAATCACGGTCACTGCTGTAGGTCGCTCCAACTGACCCAATCACGGTCACTGCTGTAGGTCATTCCCACTGACCCAATCATCGTCAATGCTGTTGGACATTCCCACTGACCCAATCATGGTCACTGCTGTCGGTCACTCCCACTGAACCACTCATTGTCAATGCTGTAGGTCATTCCCACTGAACCACTCAATGTCACTGCTTTCAGCCACTCCCACTGACCCAATCACTGTCACTGCTGTAGATCTCTCCCACTGACTCAATCACGGTCACTGCTTTAGGTCACTCCCACTGACCCAATCACAGCCACTGCTGTAGGTCACTCCCGCTGACCCAGTCACAGTCACGGCTGTAGGTCACTCCCACTGTCCCACTCACTATCATTGCTGTAAGTCATTCCCACTGACCCAATCAAGGTCACTGCTGTAGGTCACTCCCACTGACGCACTCTCAGGCACTGCTGTAGATTACTCCCACTGACCCACTCACTGTCACTGCAGAAGGTCATTCCCACTGACCCACTCACACTCACTGCGTAGGTCACTCCCACTGACCCAATCACAGTCCCTGCTGTAGGTTATTCCTACTGACACAATCACGGTCAAAGCTGTATGTCACTCGCACTGACCCACTCACTGTCACTGCTGTCGATCATTCCCACTGACCCACTCACTGACACTGCTGTAGGTTACTCGCAATGACGCTCTCACTATCATTGCTGTAGGTCATTCCCACTGACCCAATCTCGGTCACTTCTGTAGGTGACTATCACTGACCAACTCATAGTCACTGCTATAGGTCACTCCCACTCACCCAATCATGGTCACTACTGTAGGTCACTCCCACTTACCATATTACTGTCTCTGCTGTAGGTCGCCCCCACTGACGCTCTCACTATCATTACTGTAGGTCACTCCCACTGACCCAATCATGGTCACTGCTGTAGGTGGCTCCCACTTACCTAATCACGGTCTCTGCTGTAGGTCACTCCCACTGACCGTCTCACTATCATTGCTGTAGGTCATTCCCACTTACCCAATCACGGTCACTGCTGTAGGTCAATCCCACTGACGCACTCTCAGTCACTGCTGTAGATTAATCACACTGACCCACTCACTGTAACTGCTGTCGGTCACTCCCACTGACCCACTCACTGACACTGCTGTAGGTTACTCCCACTGACCCAATCACAATCACTGCTGTAGTTCACTCTCACTGTCCCAATCATGGTCACTGTTGCAGTTCATTCCACAGAACCAATCACAGCCACTGCTGTAGGTCACTCCCGCTGACTCAATCTCATTCACTGCTGAAGGTCATTCCCACTGACCCACTCACTCTCACTGCGTAGGTCACTCCCACTGACCCAATCACATTCACTGCGGTAGGTCATTCCCACTGACACAATCACGGTCAGTGCTCTAGGTCACTCCCACTGACCCAATCGCTCTCACTGCTGTAGGTCATTCCCACTGACACAATTTTTCGTCAATGCTGTTGGTCATTCCCACTGACCCAATCATGGTCACTGCTGTAGGTCACTCCCACTGAACCGCTAACTGTCACAGCTGTAGGTCATTCCTACTGAACCACTCAATGTCACTGCTGTCAGCCACTCCCACTGACCCACTCACTGTCACTGCTGTAGGTGACTCTCACTGTCCAACTCATAGTCACTGCTTTAGGTCACTCCCACTCACCCAATCATGGTCACTGCTGTAGGTCACTCCCACTTACCATATCACTGTCTCTGCTGTAGGTCACTCCCACTGACGCTCTCACTATCATTGCTGTAGGTCATTCCCACTGACCCAATCACGGTCACTGCTGTAGGTCAATCCCACTGACCCACTCTCAGTCACTGCTGTAGATTACTCCCCCTGACCCACTCACTGTCACTGCTGTAGGTTACTCTCACTGACCAACTCATAGTCACTGCTTTATGTCACTCCCACTCACCCAATCATGGTCACTACTGTAGGTCACTCCCACTTACCATATTACTGTCTCTGCTGTAGGTCGCCCCCACTGACGCTCTCACTATCATTGCTGTAGGTCACTCCCACCGACCCAATCACCGTCACTGCTGTAGGTCAATCCAGCTGACCCACTCTCAGTCACTGCTGTAGATTACTCCCCCTGACCAACTCACTGTCGCTGCTGTCTGTCACTCCCACTGACCCACAGACAGTCACTGCTGAAGGTTACTCCCACTGACCCAAGCACAGTCACTGCTGTAGGTCGCTCTCACTGTCCCCATCATGGTCACTGTTGCAGATGATTCAACCTGACCCACTCACTGTCACTGCGTAGGTCACTCCCACTGACCCTATCATAGTCACTGCTGTAGGTCATTCCCACTGACCCAATCATGGTCACTGCTGTAGGTCACTCCCACTGACCCACTCACTATCATTGCTGTAGGTCATTCCCATTGACCCAATCACGGTTACTGCTGTAGGTTAATCCCACTGACGCACTCTCAGTCACTCACCCAATCATGGTTACTGATGTAGGTCACTCCCACTGACCCAATCATGGTCACTGCTGTAGTTGGCTCCCACTTACCTAATCACGGTCTCTGCTGTAGGTCACACTCACTGACCGTCTCACTATCATTGCTGTAGGTCATTCCCACTGACACACTCACTGTCACTGCTGTCGGTCACTCCCACTGACCCACTCACTGACACTGCTGTACGTTACTCCCACTGACCCAATCACAATCACTGCTGTAGTTCACTCTCACTGTCCCAATCATGGTCACTGTTGCAGATGATTCCCACAGACCCACTCACTGTCACTGCGTAGGTCACTCCCACTGACCCTATCATAGTCACTGCTTGTAGGTCATTCCCACTGACACAATCAGAGCCACTGCTGTAGGTCACTCCCGCTGACCCAATCACAGTCACTGCTGTAGGTCATTCCCACTGATCCACTCACTCTAACAGCTGTAGGGTACTGTAACTGACCCAATCACGGTCACTGCTGTAGGTCACTCCCACTGCCCCAATCACAGTCACTGCTGTATGTCATTCCCACTGACACAATTAATGTCGCTGCAGTAGGTCATTCCCACTGACCCAATCACAGTCACTGCTGTAGGTCTTTCCCACTGACCATATCATGGTTACTGCTGTAGGTCACTCCCACTGTCCCAGTCACTGTCGAAGCTGTAGGTAATTCCCACTGACCCACTCACTGTCACTGCTGATTGCCACTCCCACTCACCCAATCATTGTTACTGCTGAAGGTCACTCCCACTGACCCAATCATGGTCACTGCTGTAGGTCGCTGCCACTTACCTAATCACGGTCTCTGCTGTAGGTCACTCCCACTGACCGTCTCACTATCATTGCTGTCGGTCATTCCCACTTACACAATCACGGTCACTGCTGTAGGTCAATCCCACTGACGCACTCTCAGTCACTGCTGTAGATTAATCCCTCTTAACCACTCACTGTCACTGCTGTCGGTCACTCCCACTGACCCACTCACTGACACTGCTGTAGGTTACTCCCACTGACCCAATCACAATCACTGCTGTAGGTCATTCTCACTGTCCCAATCATGGTCACTGTTGCAGTTCATTCCCACAGAACCCATCACAGCCACTGCTGTAGGTCACTCCGGCTGACTCAATCTCATTCACTGGTGAAGGTCATTCCCACTGACCCACTCACTCTCACTGCGTAGGTCACTCCCACTGACCCAATTACAGTCACTGCGGTAGGTCATTCCCACTGACACAATCACGGTCACTGCTCTAGGTCACTCCCACTGACCGAATCGCTCTCACTGCTGTAGGTCATTCCCACTGACCCAATCATCGTCAATGCTGTTGGTCATTCCCACTGACCCAATCATGGTCACTGATGTAGGTCACCCCCACTGAACCGCTCACTGTCACAGCTGTAGGTCATTCCTACTGAACCAATCAATGTCACTGCTGTCAGCCACTCCCACTGACCCACTTACTGTCACTGCTGTAGGTGACTCTCACTGACCAACTCATAGTCACTGCTTTATGTCACTCCCACTCACCCAATCATGGTCACTGCTGTAGGTCACTCCCACTTACCATATCACTGTCTCTGCTGTAGGTCACCCCCACAGACGCTCTCACTATCATTGCTGTAGGTCATTCCCACTGACCCAATCACGGTCACTGCTGTAGGTCAATCCCACTGACCCACTCACTGTCACTGCTGTAGGTTACTCCCACTGACCCAATCCCAATCACTGCTGTAGTTCACTCTCACTGCCCCAATCATGGTCACTGTTGCAGTTCATTCCCACAGACCCACTCAATGTCACTGCTGTAGATCACTTCCACTCACTCAATCACGGTGACTGGGTTAGGTCACTCCCACTGACCCAATCATCGTCAATGCTGTTGGTCATTCCTACTGAACCACTCAATGTCACTGCTGTCAGCCACTCCCACTGACCCACACACTGTCACTGCTGTATGTGACTCTCACTGACCCACTCATAGTCACTGCTGTAGGTCACTCCAACTCACCAAATCATGGTCACTGCTGTAGGTCACTCCCACTTACCATATCTCTGTCTCTGCTGTAGGTCACCCCCACTGACGCTCTCACTATCATTGCTGTAGGTCATTCCCACTGACCCAATCACGGTCACTGCTGTAGGTCAATCCCACTGACCCACTCTCAGTCACTGCTGTAGATTACTCCCCCTGACCCACTCACTGTCACTGCTGTCGATCATTCCCACTGACCCACTCACTGACACTGCTGTAGGTTATTCCCACTGACCCAATCACAATCACTGCTGTAGTTTACTCTCACTGTCCCAATCATGGTCACTGTTGCAGTTCATTCCGACAGACCCACTCTCTGTCACTGCTGTAGCTCACTTCACCTCCCTCAATCACGGTCACTGCTTTAGGTCACTCCCACTGACCGAATCACAGCCACTGCTGTAGGTCATTCACACTGACCCACTCACTGTCATGCTGTAGTTCATTCCCACTGAAACACTCACTGTCACGGCTGTCAGATAGTCCCACTTACCCACTCACTGTCACTGCTGTAGGTCACACCCACTCACCCAATCATGGTTACTGCTGTAGGTGACTTTCACTAACCCAATCATGGTCACTGCTGTAGGTCACTCCCACTGACCCACTCACTATCATTGCTGTAGGTCATTCCCACTGACCCAATCACGGTCACTGCTGTAGGTCAATACCACTGACCCACTCTCAGTCACTGCTGTAGCTTACTCCCACTGCCACTCACTGTCACTGCTGTCGGTCAATCCCACTGACCCACTCACTGACACAGCTGTAGGTTACTCCCACTGACCCAATGACAATCACTGCTGTAGGTCACTCTCACTGTCCCAATCATGGTCACTGTTGCAGTTCATTCCCACAGACCCACTCTCTGTCACTGCTGTAGATCCCTTTCCCTCCCTCAATCACGGTCACTGCTTTAGGTCACTCCCACTGACCCACTCACAGCCACTGCTGTAGGTTACTCCAGCTTACCCAATCACATTCACTGCTGAAGGTCATTCCCACTGACCCACTCACTCTCACTGCGTAGGTCACTCCCACTGACCCAATCACAGTCACTGATGTAGGTCATTCCCACTGACACAATCACGGTCACTGCTGTAGGTCGCTCCAACTGACCCAATCACGGTCACTGCTGTAGGTCATTCCCACTGACCCAATCATCGTCAATGCTGTTGGACATTCCCACTGACCCAATCATGGTCACTGCTGTCGGTCACTCCCACTGAACCACTCATTGTCAATGCTGTAGGTCATTCCCACTGAACCACTCAATGTCACTGCTTTCAGCCACTCCCACTGACCCACTCACTGTCACTGCTGTAGATCACTCCCACTGACTCAATCACGGTCACTGCTTTAGGTCACTCCCACTGACCCAATCACAGCCACTGCTGTAGGTCACTCCCGCTGACCCAATCACAGTCACGGCTGTAAGTCACTCCCACTGTCCCACTCACTATCATTGCTGTAAGTCATTCCCACTGACCCAATCACAGCCACTGCTGTAGGTCACTCCGGCTGACTCAATCTCATTCACTGGTGAAGGTCATTCCCACTGACCCACTCACTCTCACTGCGTAGGTCACTCCCACTGACCCAATTACAGTCACTGCGGTAGGTCATTCCCACTGACACAATCACGGTCACTGCTCTAGGTCACTCCCACTGACCGAATCGCTCTCACTGCTGTAGGTCATTCCCACTGACCCAATCATCGTCAATGCTGTTGGTCATTCCCACTGACCCAATCATGGTCACTGCTGTAGGTCACCCCCACTGAACCGCTCACTGTCACAGCTGTAGGTCATTCCTACTGAACCAATCAATGTCACTGCTGTCAGCCACTCCCACTGACCCACTTACTGTCACTGCTGTAGGTGACTCTCACTGACCAACTCATAGTCACTGCTTTATGTCACTCCCACTCACCCAATCATGGTCACTGCTGTAGGTCACTCCCACTTACCATATCACTGTCTCTGCTGTAGGTCACCCCCACTGACGCTCTCACTATCATTGCTGTAGGTTATTCCCACTGACCCAATCACGGTCACTGCTGTAGGTCAATCCCACTGACCCACTCACTGTCACTGCTGTAGGTTACTCCCACTGACCCAATCCCAATCACTGCTGTAGTTCACTCTCACTGCCCCAATCATGGTCACTGTTGCAGTTCATTCCCACAGACCCACTCAATGTCACTGCTGTAGATCACTTCCACTCACTCAATCACGGTGACTGCGTTAGGTCACTCCCACTGACCCAATCACCGTCAATGCTGTTGGTCATTCCTACTGAACCACTCAATGTCACTGCTGTCAGCCACTCCCACTGACCCACACACTGTCACTGCTGTATGTGACTCTCACTGACCCACTCATAGTCACTGCTGTAGGTCACTCCAACTCACCAAATCATGGTCACTGCTGTAGGTCACTCCCACTTACCATATCTCTGTCTCTGCTGTAGGTCACCCCCACTGACGCTCTCACTATCATTGCTGTAGGTCATTCCCACTGACCCAATCATCGTCAATGCTGTTGGACATTCCCACTGACCCAATCATGGTCACTGCTGTCGGTCACTCCCACTGAACCACTCATTGTCAATGCTGTAGGTCATTCCCACTGAACCACTCAATGTCACTGCTTTCAGCCACTCCCACTGACCCACTCACTGTCACTGCTGTAGATCACTCCCACTGACTCAATCACGGTCACTGCTTTAGGTCACTCCCACTGACCCAATCACAGCCACTGCTGTAGGTCACTCCCGCTGACCCAATCACAGTCACGGCTGTAGGTCACTCCCACTGTCCCACTCACTATCATTGCTGTAAGTCATTCCCACTGACCCAATCAAGGTCACTGCTGTAGGTCAATCCCACTGACCCAATCACAGTCACTGCTGTAGGTTATTCCTACTGACACAATCACGGTCAAAGCTGTATGTCACTCCCACTGACCCACTCACTGTCACTGCTGTCGATCATTCCCACTGACCCACTCACTGACACTGCTGTAGGTTACTCGCAATGACGCTCTCACTATCATTGCTGTAGGTCATTCCCACTGACCCAATCTCGATCACTTCTGTAGGTGACTATCACTGACCAACTCATAGTCACTGCTATAGGTCACTCCCACTCACCCAATCATGGTCACTACTGTAGGTCACTCCCACTTACCATATTACTGTCTCTGCTGTAGGTCGCCCCCACTGACGCTCTCACTATCATTACTGTAGGTCACTCCCACTGACCCAATCATGGTCACTGCTGTAGTTGGCTCCCACTTACCTAATCACGGTCTCTGCTGTAGGTCACACTCACTGACCGTCTCACTATCATTGCTGTAGGTCATTCCCACTGACACACTCACTGTCACTGCTGTCGGTCACTCCCACTGACCCACTCACTGACACTGCTGTACGTTACTCCCACTGACCCAATCACAATCACTGCTGTAGTTCACTCTCACTGTCCCAATCATGGTCACTGTTGCAGATGATTCCCACAGACCCACTCACTGTCACTGCGTAGGTCACTCCCACTGACCCTATCATAGTCACTGCTTGTAGGTCATTCCCACTGACACAATCAGAGCCACTGCTGTAGGTCACTCCCGCTGACCCAATCACAGTCACTGCTGTAGGTCATTCCCACTGATCCACTCACTCTAACAGCTGTAGGGTACTGCAACTGACCCAATCACGGTCACTGCTGTAGGTCACTCCCACTGCCCCAATCACAGTCACTGCTGTATGTCATTCCCACTGACCCAATTAATGTCGCTGCAGTAGGTCATTCCCACTGACCCAATCACAGTCACTGCTGTAGGTCTTTCCCACTGACCATATCATGGTCACTGCTGTAGGTCACTCCCACTGTCCCACTCACTGTCGAAGCTGTAGGTAATTCCCACTGACCCACTCACTGTCACTGCTGATTGCCACTCCCACTCACCCAATCATTGTTATTGCTGTAGGTCACTCCCACTGACCCAATCATGGTCACTGTTGTAGGTCGCTGCCACTTACCTAATCACGGTCTCTGCTGTAGGTCACTCCCACTGACCGTCTCACTATCATTGCTGTCGGTCATTCCCACTTACACAATCACGGTCACTGCTGTAGGTCAATCCCACTGACGCACTCTCAGTCACTGCTGTAGATTAATCCCACTTACCCACTCACTGTCACTGCTGTCGGTCACTCCCACTGACCCACTCACTGACACTGCTGTAGGTTACTCCCACTGACCCAATCACAATCACTGCTGTAGGTCATTCTCACTGTCCCAATCATGGTCACTGTTGCAGTTCATTCCCACAGAACCCATCACAGCCACTGCTGTAGGTCACTCCGGCTGACTCAATCTCATTCACTGGTGAAGGTCATTCCCACTGACCCACTCACTCTCACTGCGTAGGTCACTCCCACTGACCCAATTACAGTCACTGCGGTAGGTCATTCCCACTGACACAATCACGGTCACTGCTCTAGGTCACTCCCACTGACCGAATCGCTCTCACTGCTGTAGGTCATTCCCACTGACCCAATCATCGTCAATGCTGTTGGTCATTCCCACTGACCCAATCATGGTCACTGCTGTAGGTCACCCCCACTGAACCGCTCACTGTAACAGCTGTAGGTCATTCCTACTGAACCAATCAATGTCACTGCTGTCAGCCACTCCCACTGGCCCACTTACTGTCACTGCTGTAGGTGACTCTCACTGACCAACTCATAGACACTGCTTTATGTCACTCCCACTCACCCAATCATGGTCACTGCTGTAGGTCACTACCACTTACCATATCACTGTCTCTGCTGTAGGTCACCCCCACTGACGCTCTCACTATCATTGCTGTAGGTTATTCCCACTGACCCAATCACGGTCACTGCTGTAGGTCAATCCCACTGACCCACTCACTGTCACTGCTGTAGGTTACTCCCACTGACCCAATCCCAATCACTGCTGTAGTTCACTCTCACTGCCCCAATCATGGTCACTGTTGCAGTTCATTCCCACAGACCCACTCAATGTCACTGCTGTAGATCACTTCCACTCACTCAATCACGGTGACTGCGTTAGGTCACTCCCACTGACCCAATCATCGTCAATGCTGTTGGTCATTCCTACTGAACCATTCAATGTCACTGCTGTCAGCCACTCCCACTGACCCACACACTGTCACTGCTGTATGTGACTCTCACTGACCCACTCATAGTCACTGCTGTAGGTCACTCCAACTCACCAAATCATGGTCACTGCTGTAGGTCACTCCCACTTACCATATCTCTGTCTCTGCTGTAGGTCACCCCCACTGACGCTCTAACTATCATTGCTGTAGGTCATTCCCACTGACCCAATCATCGTCAATGCTGTTGGACATTCCCACTGACCCAATCATGGTCACTGCTGTCGGTCACTCCCACTGAACCACTCATTGTCAATGCTGTAGGTCATTCCCACCGAACCACTCAATGTCACTGCTTTCAGCCACTCCCACTGACCCACTCACTGTCACTGCTGTAGATCACTCCCACTGACTCAATCACGGTCACTGCTTTAGGTCACTCCCACTGACCCAATCACAGCCACTGCTGTAGGTCACTCCCGCTGACCCAATCACAGTCACGGCTGTAGGTCACTCCCACTGTCCCACTCACTATCATTGCTGTAAGTCATTCCCACTGACCCAATCAAGGTCACTGCTGTAGGTCAATCCCACTGACGCACTCTCAGGCACTGCTGTAGATTACTCCCACTGACCCACTCACTGTCACTGCTGAAGGTCATTCCCACTGACCCACTCACACTCACTGCGTAGGTCACTCCCACTGACCCAATCACAGTCACTGCTGTAGGTTATTCCTACTGACACAATCACGGTCAAAGCTGTATGTCACTCCCACTGACCCACTCACTGTCACTGCTGTCGATCATTCCCACTGACCCACTCACTGACACTGCTGTAAGTTACTCGCAATGACGCTCTCACTATCATTGCTGTAGGTCATTCCCACTGACCCAATCTCAGTCACTTCTGTAGGTGACTATCACTGACCAACTCATAGTCACTGCTATAGGTCACTCCCACTCACCCAATCATGGTCACTACTGTAGGTCACTCCCACTTACCATATTACTGTCTCTGCTGTAGGTCGCCCCCACTGACGCTCTCACTATCATTACTGTAGGTCACTCCCACTGACCCAATCATGGTCACTGCTGTAGGTGGCTCCCACTTACCTAATCACGGTCTCTGCTGTAGGTCACTCCCACTGACCGTCTCACTATCATTGCTGTAGGTCATTCCCACTTACCCAATCACGGTCACTGCTGTAGGTCAATCCCACTGACGCACTCTCAGTCACTGCTGTAGATTAATCACACTGACCCACTCACTGTCACTGCTGTCGGTCACTCCCACTGACCCACTCACTGACACTGCTGTAGGTTACTCCCACTGACCCAATCACAATCACTGCTGTAGTTCACTCTCACTGTCCCAATCATGGTCACTGTTGCAGTTCATTCCACAGAACCAATCACAGCCACTGCTGTAGGTCACTCCCGCTGACTCAATCTCATTCACTGCTGAAGGTCATTCCCACTGACCCACTCACTCTCACTGCGTAGGTCACTCCCACTGACCCAATCACATTCACTGCGGTAGGTCATTCCCACTGACACAATCACGGTCACTGCTCTAGGTCACTCCCACTGACCCAATCGCTCTCACTGCTGTAGGTCATTCCCACTGACACAATTATCGTCAATGCTGTTGGTCATTCCCACTGACCCAATCATGGTCACTGCTGTAGGTCACTCCCACTGAACCGCTAACGGTCACAGCTGTAGGTCATTCCTACTGAACCACTCAATGTCACTGCTGTCAGCCACTCCCACTGACCCACTCACTGTCACTGCTGTAGGTGACTCTCACTGTCCAACTCATAGTCACTGCTTTAGGTCACTCCCACTCACCCAATCATGGTCACTGCTGTAGGTCACTCCCACTTACCATATCACTGTCTCTGCTGTAGGTCACCCCCACTGACGCTCTCACTATCATTGCTGTAGGTCATTCCCACTGACCCAATCACGGTCACTGCTGTAGGTCATTCCCACTGACCCACTCACTGACACTGATGTAGGTTACTCCCACTGACCCATTACGAATCACTGCTCTAGGTCAATCCCACTGACCCAATCGCTCTCACTGCTGTAGGTCATTCCCACTGACCCACTCACTGACACTGCTGTAGGTTACTCCCACTGACCCAATCACAATCACTGCTGTAGTTTACTCTCACTGTCCCAATCATGGTCACTGTTGCAGTTCATTCCGAGAGACCCACTCTCTGTCACTGCTGTAGATCACTTCACCTTCCTCAATCACGGTCACTGCTTTAGGTCACTCCCACTGACCGAATCATAGCCACTGCTGTAGGTCATTCCCACTGACCCACTCACTGTCACTGCTGTAGTTCATTCCCACTGAAACAATCACTGTCACGGCTGTCAGACACTCCCACTGACCCACTCACTGTCACTGCTGTAGTTCAGTCCCACTCACCCAATCATGGTTACTGCTGTAGGTGACTTCCACTAACCCAATCATGGTCACTGCTGTTGGTCACTCCCACTGACCCACTCACTATCATTGCTGTAGGTCATTCCCACTGACCCAATCACGGTCACTGCTGTAGGTCAATCCCACTGACCCACTCTCAGTCACTGCTGTAGATTACTCCCACTGACCCACTCGCTGTCACTGCTGTCGGTCACTCCCACTAACCCACTCACTGACACAGCTGTAGGTTACTCCCACTGACCCAATGACAATCACTGCTTTAGGTCACTCCCACTGACCCAATCACAGCCACTGCTGTAGGTTACTCCAGCTGACCCAATCTCATTCACTGCTGAAGGTCATTCCCACTGACCCACACACTCTCACTGCGTAGGTCACTCCCACTGACCCAATCACAGTCACTGCTGTAGGTCATTCCCACTGACACAATCACGGTCACAGCTGGAGGTCGCTCCAACTGACCCAATCACGGTCACTGCTGTAGGTCATTCCCACTGACCCAATCATCGTCGATGCTGTTGGACATTCCCACTGAACCAATCATGGTCACTGCTGTAGGTCACTCCCACTGAACCACTCATTGTCAATGCTGTAGGTCATTCCCACTGAACCAATCAATGTCACTGCTGTCAGCCACTCCCACTGACCCACTCACTGTCACTGCTGTAGATCACTCCCACTGACTCAATCACGGTCACTGCTTTAGGTCACTCCCACTGACCCAATCACAGCCACTGCTGTAGGTCACTCACGCTGACCCAATCACAGTCAATGCTGTTGGTCACTCCCACTGACCCACTCACTATCATTGCTGTAAGTCATTCCCACTGACCCAATCAAGGTCACTGCTCTAGGTCAATCCCACTGACGCACTCTCAGTCACTGCTGTAGATTACTCCCACTGACCCACTCACTGTCACTGCTGTATGTCATTCCCACTGACCCACTCACACTCACTGCGTAGGTCACTCCCACTGACCCAATCACAGTCACTGCTGTAGGTTATTCCTACTGACACAATCACGGTCAAAGCTGTATGTCACTCCCACTGACCCACTCACTGTCACTGCTGTCGATCATTCCCACTGACCCACTCACTGACACTGCTGTAAGTTACTCGCAATGACGCTCTCACTATCATTGCTGTAGGTCATTCCCACTGACCCAATCTCAGTCACTTCTGTAGGTGACTATCACTGACCAACTCATAGTCACTGCTATAGGTCACTCCCACTCACCCAATCATGGTCACTACTGTAGGTCACTCCCACTTACCATATTACTGTCTTTGCTGTAGGTCGCCCCCACTGACGCTCTCACTATCATTACTGTAGGTCACTCCCACTGACCCAATCATGGTCACTGCTGTAGGTGGCTCCCACTTACCTAATCACGGTCTCTGCTGTAGGTCACTCCCACTGACCGTCTCACTATCATTGCTGTAGGTCATTCCCACTTACCCAATCACGGTCACTGCTGTAGGTCAATCCCACTGACGCACTCTCAGTCACTGCTGTAGATTAATCACACTGACCCACTCACTGTCACTGCTGTCGGTCACTCCCACTGACCCACTCACTGACACTGCTGTAGGTTACTCCCACTGACCCAATCACAATCACTGCTGTAGTTCACTCTCACTGTCCCAATCATGGTCACTGTTGCAGTTCATTCCACAGAACCAATCACAGCCACTGCTGTAGGTCACTCCCGCTGACTCAATCTCATTCACTGCTGAAGGTCATTCCCACTGACCCACTCACTCTCACTGCGTAGATCACTCCCACTGACCCAATCACATTCACTGCGGTAGGTCATTCCCACTGACACAATCACGGTCACTGCTCTAGGTCACTCCCACTGACCCAATCGCTCTCACTGCTGTAGGTCATTCCCACTGACACAATTATCGTCAATGCTGTTGGTCATTCCCACTGACCCAATCATGGTCACTGCTGTAGGTCACTCCCACTGAACCGCTAACGGTCACAGCTGTAGGTCATTCCTACTGAACCACTCAATGTCACTGCTGTCAGCCACTCCCACTGACCCACTCACTGTCACTGCTGTAGGTGACTCTCACTGTCCAACTCATAGTCACTGCTTTAGGTCACTCCCACTCACCCAATCATGGTCACTGCTGTAGGTCACTCCCACTTACCATATCACTGTCTCTGCTGTAGGTCACCCCCACTGACGCTCTCACTATCATTGCTGTAGGTCATTCCCACTGACCCAATCACGGTCACTGCTGTAGGTCAATCCTACTGACCCACTCTCAGTCACTGCTGTAGATTACTCCCCCTGACCCACTCACTGTCACTGATGTAGGTTACTCCCACTGACCCATTACGAATCACTGCTCTAGGTCAATCCCACTGACCCAATCGCTCTCACTGCTGTAGGTCATTCCCACTGACCCACTCACTGACACTGCTGTAGGTTACTCACACTGACCCAATCACAATCACTGCTGTAGTTTACTCTCACTGTCCCAATCATGGTCACTGTTGCAGTTCATTCCGAGAGACCCACTCTCTGTCACTGCTGTAGATCACTTCACCTTCCTCAATCACGGTCACTGCTTTAGGTCACTCCCACTGACCGAATCATAGCCACTGCTGTAGGTCATTCCCACTGACCCACTCACTGTCACTGCTGTAGTTCATTCCCACTGAAACAATCACTGTCACGGCTGTCAGACACTCCCACTGACCCACTCACTGTCACTGCGTAGGTCACTCCCACTGACCCAATCACAGTCACTGCTGTAGGTCATTCCCACTGACACAATCACGGTCACAGCTGGAGGTCGCTCCAACTGACCCAATCACGGTCACTGCTGTAGGTCATTCCCACTGACCCAATCATCGTCGATGCTGTTGGACATTCCCACTGAACCAATCATGGTCACTGCTGTAGGTCACTCCCACTGACCCACACACTCTCACTGCGTAGGTCACTCCC